>NC_048604.1:20843710-20946760 GCF_003668045.3 Cricetulus griseus | reverse complement strand
ACAGTGCACGTGTGGAGGTCAGAGGACAACTTGTGGAACCCGTTCTCTCTTTCCACCCTATGAGTTTCAGGAATTGAAGTCAGGACATTAGGCCGGGTGCCAAGTGTTGAACTATCTTGCCAGGCCAGAATCGGGATGTTTATCATTTTCCTTTGACCGATAAAGAGACTGAGTTTGAGAAGGATGAAATAGCTTGCCCATAGGCACAGGGATCCTTTGTGGTTGCTAGGGTTTCAACTGTGATCCAGAGCCCATGTTCTTTACATTGACCTCTTCTTTAGAAGGTAATATCTAGCCCCCTAGATTGGGAGTGATGATAGACTACATAGGCAAGGAACTCAAGGCTAGGGCCCGAGGATCTAAGTACCTTCAAGTTGTCTCCTTCAGGTTTGGGGGTGTAGTTCAGTGGTGCAATGTGTTTTCAGCATATATAAGGCCTCGGGTCATATCCCCAGTACCACTTAATAAATAAATAAATAAATAAATAAATAAATAAAATTCAAGCAAGAAATCTGTTTTGCTTGCACCCAAGACACATAACAGAGTACTTGGAGTTTACTTTTCACACCTTGACTGTCTCCTTTGGGCATGAGAATTACAGGTGTCCAGAGCTAGAAAAGACCTTAGAAAAAAGTCCTCATTTTGCAGGTAGGGGACTGGAGCTCCAAGAGGGAAAGTGACTTACCTAAGATCAAACAAGATCAGTCCTATAGTGAGGGCCTACTCATCCCTTTTCTGCTGCTCTTTCTGGGTTTCCTATTGCCAGGCTTAGAAGAGTACACAAGTCCTAAGTTCATTTAACCCAGAAGGTTATCTATTCGAGCAGCACGGAGAAAGACAACACAGGAAAGCTGGCAGCTTTTCCTGATCAATCTGGGAAAGATGGAGACATCTTCCAACTCCCCAAGGAAGGGAGGAGCTTCTCTTAATAACCATTAAGCATTATGTATGTGTCACCTACAGGTTTAGCTAAACCATATTGTGTCTGTCTCGGGCTAAAAGCATCAGAAACCAATGAATAGGTCTGGGGGTGGGGAGGCACTGCTGAACCATTCTTGGTAAAATTTCCAGAAAGTAACCCTTCTGTCTGGTTTGGGTACTCCTACAGGCTAAGCAGCACCACAGTGGGGCAGCCATGGCTATAGGCAGGCATGGCCCAGATGCAGGGTTCTCCCCCTCTACTGATCACGGGGAGAAAACACCTTCCTGTGTTACATTACTAAGTGCAAGGAGGCTGAGCTCAGTGTGACTTACAAGCAGCCTGTAGTCAGAATGACATCATGTCTTCAGTGGGGTTTCTACGCTTCCATCTTCTGTCAGAGAGCTTAATGGTTCATTATCCATCACTGTGTGCATCCCTTGTTGCCTTCCCCTTTCTTCCTCTCCATCTTCCTTCCACTCCTTCTCTTCCCCCTTTAATTTTCTCCCTTCCTCAGTGTGTGTGTGTGTGTGTGTGTGTGTGTGTGTGTGTGTATGAGAGAGAGAGAGAGAGAGAGAGAGAGAGAGAGAGAGAGAGAGAGAGCACATATGTGCACCTGCCTGTCTGTCTTTGTCTCTCTCCTTTTCGCTTCCATGTGTGTCAGCTTTGTGGATGTGTGCATCTTAGACACATTTGGGACAGTCCAGCTAATTAACAAAAAGATTCCCTTTAGCCGGGCATTGGTGGCGCACCCCTTTAATCCCAGCACTCGGGAGGCAGAGACAGGTGGATCTCTGTGAGTTCGAGGCCAGCCTGGTCTATGGAGCTAGTTCCAGGACAACTTGGCTACACAAAGAAACCCTGTCTTGAGAAAAAAAAAAAAGGTTTCTTTTAAACTTTCCCAATCATCCATGGGAGTATCCACCAAAGGTTGTAAATGCTGTTTCTCCTTTTTGCACGCTTGCTTTCTGCCATTGGCCTCTAACAAAAGGACATTCATAGAATGATGACAGATATGTCTCCTAGATAAAAAAAAATATAGCCAGGTTAGTTAAGTTTGTGTGCAGGGGATGGACGACTTGCTGCAGCTCATTCAGGCAGGGATGTGGCAGCTCTCCACCCCGTGCCCCTCAACCCTTGCCCATCACCCCATTAATCTGGGCCTATCCCAAGACACTCATGGCAAGAAAATGCACCTTTCTCTCTGCCTCTTCCCACTGGCTGCACTTGCCCCGTTTCAAGCTTCTAGAGCCAAGCTTTGCAGAAGGAGAACCAGTAGAGCCAAGGCACGGTGCCAAAGGTTTGATGTGCTTTCTGGGACAATGATAACGACTAATATTCATTGAGCACTTCACATCTTAACAAAAGCTTCTTCTCATTTGTCATTTCATTGGATCACCCTAGCAACCACACAGAAGTTCAAGTCCCCCCTATAAAGATGAGGAAAGTAAGGTTCGGCTACTAAGTGGAAGCCAGAATGCTGTCTTTCCAGTTCCACTTACTCCATCAACTGTCCATGTAGATTCAGTGGTGGTGTCAGGCCTGAGACGAAGAAAGAATGTCTACAGCTGGCCCTCTGTGCTCAAGGGGGTCCAACTAACTGAGAATAAAATATTTAGGAAAAAAAAGCAGGGACTAGGGGTATAGCTCTGTTAGTAAAGTGCTTGCCTAGCAAATATGAGGTCCTGAGTTCAATCCTTAGTGACACATAGTCGTGGCCCCATGAGGTATGCCTGAAAACCTAGCATTCGGGGAATAGAAACAGGAAGATCAGAAACTCCAGGTCATCTTTGGTTACATAAGGAATTCGAGGCAGGCCAGTCTGATCTATATGAGATCTTGTGTGTGTTGGGATGTGTGTGTGAGCACACACACACACACGCAGGTATGTGCGCATATGCATCTACCTAAACATAAACAGACTTTTTTCTTATGCTCTAAACAATACATTACACCAAGTATTTTTGATCATTTGCATTGTATCAAACATTATAAGAAGAGATCATTAAAAACATGTAGAAAGAGGTGTGCAGGGCAATATGTAAACAGTACATTGTTTTACAAAGGGCATTTGAGCTTCCATGATTTGGGCATCTGGGGAGTTCTGGAATCTATTAGGCAGTGTCATGCTTATCCAAGGAATGCCAACAAGACATACCAGATGAGGATGCTGGAGCTGAGAAAGACACACAACTAGCATGTGATTTGGGGAGAGATTCGCATTTCAGTTGCTTTGACTCCACTGTATCGTGCTGGCCCTCTGAGAGTGATGAGCATCTCAGGCATGTGTAACTAAGGGGCAGGCCTCAATCATGTCCTCTGAGAAGGTTAGAAAGAGGAGGGGAAGCATCTCCTTTCATTTCCTAGTAGTGATGAAAGGACTGTGAGGATGCCGAGGACAGGAAAAGTGCATACCCAGACAGACAGCCCACTCCATGCATTCAGTGAGCCTGCTGAAGTACTTCCCTTTTAGAGGTTTTGAGGCCATACCTGCTAGTTCTTGTTTTCTGCAGGGAGTAGCCTGCTTCCGGGCTTCTGTCTCATCACAGACAGGGGTGCAAAAACTTTGTATGTGGTTTCTATAGAGCTGGAATTGGAGCAATAACTACCCCCAAACTCCCAAGCCTCTACATGAAAGCTTCAAGGTTTTCTTTGTAGCTTCAGAAAGGCAGAGGAGAGCTCCAGCAGAGGGGCTCTCCCTACAGTTCTGGCAACTTGGGTGGTGTACACAATTAGGAAGCCAAGGAAAAGCCAAACAGCCAACCTTCCTCAGTTCAAACACCTCACACATTCCCACCCGTGTTCCTGTAGGTATTTTTAGAATCCTGAGCTCATGGTGTTAAAGCATCTGCCACATGCCTGAGGGCCGACAGGGATTCAGCTTCACTCAGAGGCAAGAATTAAGACTAGCAGAGAGTGGGGGTGGGAAGTGGCGATCCGGAGCCAAGTGGGAATGATATTCCTGTACCAGGCCTGTTTTCTCCCACCACCTCCATCACTCTCCCCCTGCACTTTCTTTCTTGCTCTTTAGAGAACCAGAAAGGTAGAGGGAATAAACATCATTTTTTTGTCTCTGCTTAGAGAAACAAAAAAGTCTTTTGAGGATTTTTGATTTTTGTGTGTAACCAAAGTCAGATGCTTTCTCTGAAATGGCTTTGGCAGCTACCTAAGCTGTCCGACTGCTGGTAGTTCTAGTGGCTCAGGCCAAGACTGCTTTAGATCACCACTGCCACCAGCACCTCAATGATGTACAATCCAAAGCTGAAAAACACTGCCTACACACAGTTTCGTCAGCAAGGAACCAGCAGCAGCACCGAAGGAACAGAGAACGCACAAGTGTATTCTGAATGGTATGATGTATACCCAAAGAGCAATCGATATTCCTAAGAAAAGAGATTGTAGAGAAGTTAGAAAAGATTTGCAGATGGGGACACTGAACAGATGGCTCAGTGGTTAAGAGCATTGACTGCTCTTCCAGAGGTCTGGGGTTCCATTCCCAGCACCCTTATGGTAGCCGATAGCCATCTCTCTGTATGTAATTCCAGCTCCAGGGGATCTGTTGTTCGCTTCTGGCCTCTGCAGGCACCGCATACATGTGTTGCACAGGCATAGGGTGCAGGCAAAACACCCATACACATAAAATAGAAATAATCAAATGATACATTTGTAAATGAAAATGATAAAGATTTGAGCCAAGCATGGTGGTCCATGTCTGTAATGACAGCACTTGGGATGTAGAGGCAGGTGGTTTTCTGTGAGTTCAGGGTCAGCTTGGTTTACAGAGTGGGTTTCAGGACAGCCAGGACTAAATAGAGACCCTGTCTCAAAAAAGCCCTTCTCCCCCAAAGAAAGATTTGAGGATGAAGGTAGAAGTACAAGCTGAGTCTTCAAGAATGGTTGAGATTGGGATAAGGATCTGCTGTGGAAGGGTGGACGAGTGGACCACAGTCACAGAGAAAGATGTGGATGAGTATCTTGAAAGATGTGGATGGGGCAAATTAAGACAGACTGAAATATTTCCATCTGACACCACATGCAGGAGAGGGCTACCATCAATTCCTGAAGAGGAAGATGATACACAGGTACAAGCAAGGATGCAGGTGGCTAGTGGGACAGCAGCATTCAGGGGGCAATGGAATAGGGACAACCAGAAACCAATGACTGTTGCAGTCCAGACAAAGGGAGAGGAGAGCCTGACCAGGGTCTCTGAGAGTCCAAATGGAAGCTGAGACTGGTGACAAATACCAGCAGCCCCAACACTAGGAGGCTGAGACAGAAGAACTGAGGCCAGGCTAGAAGTGAGCTTCTGCCAAAGAAAAATCCAAATTGAAGATGCAATTTCAAAAGCTTCGCTGAAAGATTCTGGAGGATGATGAAAGAGAGCCAGGACAATGGAAACTGATGCTCAGAATGACAGTCTTATAAGATCTTCACTCAGCAGGGAGATTCAATTATATTCCATAGGTTATACTGACTGCTAATTCCAAATAAACACTATAAAATTCATTTAAAGAATCACAGTAGTCAAATTAGTGACCACCACAAAATTTTGTTGGTAACTGAGAAGTTTTTGTTTTTTGAGATAGTGTTTCTCTGTTGTAGCTTTGGAGGCTGTCCTCGAACTAGCTCTTGTAGACCAGGCTGGCCTTGGACTCACAGAGATCCACCTGCCTCTGCCTCCCGAGTGCTGGGATTAACCACCTGGCTGATAATTGAGAAGTTTTTTAGGGTCTTGAGATCATCATTTTCAGTATGAATATCTGTTGTCCCAGACCCTGACTATATCACAGGAAATAACATTGGGCTTGAATATATGTTGACTCCCAGAGTAGTCCTCCTGGGGATTGTGTATGTGCATATGTTGCTGATACCAGATTTTTCTCTTCATAAGTTGGCCTTTATCCCAAAAGCCAAGATGCAGAAGAAAAATAGAGTGAATTAAATTATCTTTTTTTTTTTTTTTTTTTGGTTTTTCGAGACAGGGTTTCTCTGTGTAGCTTTGGTTAAATGATCTTTTACATAACAAAGAAGTGAATTTAAAAATAAATTGAAAAACAGGCATGGTGGCTCAAGCATGTAATTCCAGCACTATGGTGGCTGAGACAGGAGGGAGAATCATGGATTTGAAGTCAGCCTTGGCTACATAATGAGATCTCATTTCAATAAACAAAGCTAAATGGCGAGGGTTTCTTTGTCTTTCTAGACAGGGTTTCTCTGTGTTTCTTGGCTGTCTTGTGTTCCTTGGCTCTCTGGAACTCATTTTGTAGACCAGGCTGGACTTGAACTCACAGAGATCTGCCTGCCTCTGCCTCCTGAGTGCTGGGATGAAATGAGTGCACCACCATCGCTTGGCAATGGTGAGATTTTTAACATTAGCTTTGCTTTTCTGATGTGAGTAAAGCAGGCTGTTATTTAGTCTAGGCTGGCCTCCAACTTGCTTTGTAGCTTAATCTGACCCGACTCATTTGAGTTTTTCTAATCTTGTAATACAAAGTTAGGTAAGAAGGTGCATGCCTATAATCCCAGAGCTCAGGGTGGTGAGGCAGGAGGATCACTAGTTTGAGGCCAGCTTAATTTATGTTAAGACACTGAGTCAAAACAACAATGATGGCAAAGAAAACACTACAAAGTAACATGTATTTTAAACTAGAAAATTTTGGAAAAAAGTAAATATTACCTATATTCAAATGGCCATTAGCATCCTGGTATATACAATTCTAGCCTTTCCTACAAATAAGCTTGTGTTTATTTTTTTTTAAATTGAGATTATGTCATATGAAATAATATTTGGGGTCACTTAAAAATTGAACATACCAGCCCTGAAAAATATTATATGTTCTTTCTCTTTCTCACTTTCTCTCTCTAGTCTTTTAAGACAGGGTTTTTTGTTTGTTTGCTTGTTTTCTTTCATGTAGTCCAGGCTGGTCTTGAACTCACAACAATCCTTTTGCCTTACCCTTGAGTGCTTGAATTGTAGATGTGAATTGATGCAAATATTACTTTTAGTGTGTATATGTATATCTGCTATTCCTCTCATTGTGAATATTTTTTCCTTCAGTTAAAAATAACATTGCGATCAAGATATTTTAAACAGAATTTGAGAGCATCTTTTCAATGTCTTTAGTATAGATTCCCAGAGGTAGGATTACAGGTTTTAAGAGTTGTGAACAATCTTAACATTATTGGTAAAATTGTCACATTGACCCCCAGAAATTTTGACCAATTTGTGTGCTATTTTTATTTTATTTTGGTTATTTTGTTTTTTTGAGACAGGGTTTCTCTGTGGAACAGCCCTGGCTGTCCTGGAACTCACTTTGTAGACCAGGCTGGCCTCAAACTCACAGAGATCCACCTGCCTCTGCCTCCCGAGTGCTGTGATTAAAGGGGTGTGCCACCAAGGCCAGTCGCTATTTTTATTTTTAAAAGATCCTTTGTTTTATGTGTATGAGTGTTCTTGCTTGCATGTATGTAAAGTGCACTATGTGCACGCCTGGTGCTAGCAAAAGTCAGAAGAGGGCATCCAGTCCCTTGGGACTGTATTACAGGCAGCTGTGAGTTACCTTATGGATACTGGAAATCAAACCTGGGTCCTCTGCAACAAGTGCTATTAACCACTGAGCCAACTCTCTGGTTGTGTATTATTTTTTTAACGATTTTATTTATTTATTATGTATACAACATTCTGCTTCCATGTATATCTGCACACCAGAAGAGGGCACCAGATCTCATAATGGATGGTTGTGAGCCACCATGTGGTTGCTGGGAGCTGAACTCAGGACCTCTAGAAGAGCAGTCAGTGCTCTTAACCTCTGAGCTATCATCTCTCCAGCCCCTTGTGTATTATTTTTAAACTACATTCCTTTATATTTTTCAGCATTGTATTTTCATTCAACAATTTTAAGAAGAAAAATCAGCAAACTCTCAAACTTCTCTCTGAGCTTTGATAGGTCCATTCTGCTAATCTGCTGTATCAGAACTTGTAACCTTGTTTTTGAATGCTTTCAAACTATGCTTTTTCTCATCTGCTCGTTTTTCTTTTTGCAACTTCACATATGGGTTTCTGTTGCAGGTTCAGGTGTGGGACACAGCAGGACAGGAACGCTTCCGTAAAAGCATGGTCGAGCATTACTACCGAAATGTACATGCTGTGGTCTTTGTCTATGACGTCACTAAGATGACCTCCTTCACCAACTTAAAAATGTGGATCCAAGAATGCAATGGGCACGCTGTGCCCCCACTAGTTCCAAAGGTGCTTGTGGGTAACAAGTGTGACTTGAGGGAACAGATCCAGGTACCCTCCAACTTAGCCCTGAAATTTGCTGATGCCCACAACATGCTCTTGTTTGAGACATCAGCCAAGGACCCCAAAGAAAGCCAGAACGTGGAGTCAATTTTCATGTGCCTGGCTTGCCGACTGAAGGCCCAGAAATCCCTGTTGTATCGTGATTCTGAGAGGCAGCAAGGCAAGGTGCAGAAACTGGAGTTCCCACAGGAAGCTAACAGTAAAGCTTCCTGTCCTTGTTGAAACCAAATGGTGTAAATATAAGAGAATTAGCACTGGAGTTTTCTTTTTCTTTCCCTTTTTTTTCTGTGCCTGAATAATGCTGACACCTGCTTGTTTCCATACAAACTGATATCAAAATAAAATTTGTATAGATTACCACATGCCTTTATGTCTTGCTTTCTTCCAAGAAGACTTTTTTTTTATTGGAGTGCTGAGGCCAGAAGCTAGGGTCTTGGCATCTGATAACAAAGAGCTCTATCACTGGCCTGGCAGTGGTGGCACACGCCTTTAATCCCAGCACTCGGGAGGCAGTGGAAGGCAGATCTTTGTGAGTTTGAGACCAACCTGTTCTACAAGAGCTAGTTCCAGGACAGCCTCCAAAGCCACAGAGAAACCCCCGTATCAAAAAATAAACAAAAAAGTTCTATCACTGAGCTACATCCCTAGCCACATGAAGAGAGGTTTTTGACAGTCACAAGCCTTTATTTGGTTGCTTGATTTCTCTCTCTCTCTCTCTCTCTCTCTCTCTCTCTCTCTCTCTCTCTCTCTCTCTCTCTCTCTCTCTCTCTCTCTGTTCTCTCCCCCTTCTTTGCTTTTTTGTTCTTTTGAGTAGACCAGGCTGGTCTCAAACTCACAGATTTACAGAGATACGCCTGCCTCTGCCTCCGAGTGCTGGGATTAAAGGTGCGTGCCACCACCACCTGGCTTTGTGGCTTTGTGTTTTTGTTTTGTTTTGTTTTGGCTGTCTTGGAACTCACTCTGTAGATCAGGCTGGCCTCAACCTCACAGAGATCTGCCTGCCTTTGCCTCCTAAATTCTGAGATTAAAAGGTATGTGCCACTTCACCTGGCTCTGTGAAGTCTTGAAAGGAGATATGGACTGAACATTTCCTGCATTCCCTAGGTGTGTGCCTTGGATCTTTCTTCCCCCTTTTCTGAAGTGTGAAAGTAGCCCGCCTCACAATTATAGTTCTTTCACAAAAATTCCATTCTTCCTCACACATTTCATCATGAGAAGTAGATGTATGTTCCCTGTGGCCTTTTCTTGGACGAGGCAAGGCTCAAGCTAATAGATACAGATTATGCAAAGGATGCCATGGAATATGTGTTACAGGAAACACATCCCCTATTTCAAATACCCCGTGACCCAGTTACACAATTATGCAATTACTTAGAAACAAGAATTCAATAACAGAGGGCTGGAAAGATGGATCCCAGTCCTTAGTATCCTAGTTAGAGTTGGTTTTCTTGTCAGCTGTCCATACCCAATGTCTTACCTCTGCATTTTACCGAAAAGAGCTGACTTATGAAACCCTGGTTAGTATGCTTTCCCATGATTGAATATCTTACAATCATGACTCAGACTGTACTTGTTTTCTCAGAGGCCTGTATCCAGAATGAGGGTGTACTGTGGCCAAGGTCAGTGATGTTAAGGGCTATAACCTCAATTATTTTGAGTCCAAGACCAGATGCTGATCTGAGCACCTCTGCCTAGGGCCAGGCCAGAAAAGATTCTTAGTTCAGAATAGCTGGATAAACCCAGGAAAGGGATTTAAGTCCACTTGGGGTGGGGTAGGCACAGCCATGTCCAGACAGCTTTCTAGAAAGCAAAGTTTAATTTCTGCCATGTTTACTAGCAAATGCCAGTAGAGGTAGAGTTTATTATCTCCAAACACTTATGGGGACAGAGTTGCTGCCTTCCTTCATGGATACCTTTCTCCATTGGTCATCTGTCATCATCTTCCTGGAAGGGTACTTGCTTCTTTTGGAAAGGCCAGCTTAGGCTCTTGAACTACCTTTAAGTTTCCTGTCGAGGCCAGCACAATTTACACAGAGCAACCACCTGGCTTAAAGCCTTGTTTAGATTCCAAGTCCTTCAGCTGTCTGTGCCCCTAAGGGCTGTGCAGGAGCATCAGGATTGATGAAATAATCTCATCTGGGATTCCCTTGGATTAGTGGTTCTTAAATTCTGGTTCGAGCTAACTGCAGGATCTCAATTAGTTACAGTAGAGCTTTCCAAACCATTCTATCTAGAAGCTCTAAAGTGATATTCAGGAATTGGAAACTTAAATGTCCACAGATGATTCTGTGGTGCCCTCATGTCTGTATGTGTATAGCTTTCCCTAAGCTTTCTTAAAAGCTCTAAAATCTTGAGTGACAGCGCTAAAGACAGCTGTGTGAATAGGACACTCTGGGTTTCCAGGGAACTCAACCTGGTGAAGTGGATCCTTTCAGGCGCTAAACAAGAAAAATGAACCTATTTTGGTCATACCCATTGTCCTTGGGCTGTTTGCCTGAAACTAGTAGCTAAGAGCCTCTTAACTTCAAGAGACTTGGGAAGACTAATCCTGAGTATAAACACTTCCACACTGAGTGCCACTCTAGATGCAAGAGACAAAATTGACACTACAAGGAGAAATGCACGTCTACCATATGCCTCCTGCTGGCGAAGTTAGTGATGGCAGCAAAGTGGTTTTCTGTTACTGAATAGTTCCTGGATGTTTGCCTAAGTAGCAGGAACAAATGCTGGCCTCAACTCGGTCATTTAGACACTAGGATGTCCTTACAAAAGGAAATGGCCTTAAGGTGCCCTGACATTACTCCCTGTCAAATCACTAGGGCTTCACTCTCCCAGGGGAAGCCTATGAACTTGCTATGTTAAGAGCTATATATAGCATGGGGGCTGGAGAAATGGCTCAGAGGTTAAGAGCACTAACTGATCTTTCAGAGGTCCTGAGTTCAATTCCTAGCAACCACATGGTGGCTCACAACCATCCACTATGAGATCTGGTGCCATCTTCTGGTGTGCAGATATATATGGAAGCAGAATGTTGTATACATAATAAATAAAATCTTTGTTAAAAAAAAACAGAATCCCTCTTTTTTTTTTTTTAAAAAAGAGCTATAGCATGTCTCGAACCCCCCCCCAAAAAAGAGCTATAGCTTGATATTGATTGCCTTAAGCTACAATGCAGCTGAACCAGAACAAGAAAGGAACTTTATGACTGGCTCTGTCTCTGTAGTTGGTACTTATTTCTTCCCCAATAATTAAGAAAGCATTGTGACTTTTTGTTGAATCTTAGACAATCAGAGAAAGCTTTAGGCACAACCATGGTTAAGAAGCCTGGTTTATTTGAGCCTACCCACAAACTCTGTATGGAAATTAAGGGGTGCCAGGCAGTGTTGGCCCATGCCCTTAATCCCAGCCCTCAAGAAGCAGAGACAGAGGCAGGTGGATCTTTGAATTCAAGGCCAGCCTGGTCCACAGAACTAGTTCTATGACAGCCAGGCCTACATAGAGAAACCTAGGCTCAAAAAACCAAAACAATAAAAAAAATCAAATAAAGGGGAGCTACCTTAAATACTGTCCTGCTTATTATGAGGACCTCATCAAATGGGAACAGTATCAGACTAGATGACGAAGAGCTTAGCTCTATTCTTCTTAGTTTGTGTGTGGGTTCCTTGACAAAATCAATGAACCAAATTAATACAAGAACTGATTGATGAGACTTTGTTTCCAACTAATTTTACATGTACACTGAAATTTTCACAATATTGAATTCTGAAGAAATGATCAAAGCATGATGCATTCATACTTTTTAGATCAAGGACAATAAACCTGTAAAGTAATAATATAATCGTTTGTTATCTGAACTAGGGTAGGATACGAAATTCTTGAATTTGTTTACTCAAGGTCACTGAAGCCTTAATGACCCAGGCCATTTCCCAGCTTTGGTATGTGAAGGCCATCCCTCCTGAAAGATCATTAGGACTTGCTGTGTGTAGAAAACACAGGCCAAGTGGCCCTTCCCAAAGTTACATGTCCTCTAATGATTTCAGATTGAAATAATCAGTCGTCCAGGCTGGTTTATTTAGACATGGTACTTCTCTAGGATGAACTCTAGTTTTCTGCCTCTGAACTAATGCCAGGTCTTAGATTATTATTTTTGGCCTTTTGAATCACTCTGTAGCTCAGGCTGTCCAGGAACTCAATATGTAACAGTTAAGGCTGAAACTCTCATTTCTTCTGCCTCAGACTCTTGGGTGCTAGGATGACAGGCATGCACTACCACACATCTTAGTAATTCAGGTTGGTCTTAGCAAGGGCTGTCATGCTTAATCCTCACAATAGCCTCCAAGCCACATAATGAGCCACGTATTTTGCCTAAGGCTATGTGGCTGCCAAGTGTTGGAATAGGGTAGAACCCTTCTGAGTCTAACTGCACAGCCTGAAATACAATGCCTACTTCTCTTACCCCCACTCCATCTCAAACCTGAGGGGAGGAAGTGCTCTTGGGCCTGAGGTTAGTGGTCCCACATCTGTGTCATTTACAATAAGCAGAGTAGATGGGGATTGATATTGGATGCCAGGGCTTGAGTTGGTTAACCATCCTTAGAGCAGGCTTAGGCCAAAACTTGGGAGTTTGATCAAAATATCCTAGAAGAGAATGGCAAGGGAAGGAAAGTCTAGGAACTAGCTGTTTTGAAATATAGAGCTATAGACACTTCTTGCAACATTTGGGAGATGGGAAAACATGATCTGCAAGATTATTTCCAGTTCACTATTCCTATAAAAATATTAGGACCATGCACTACTTTTTATGGACATATGCATATTAAGCTAACTCTGAGGATAATGAAGATTTAGGCCACTAGATTCGCATTATATGTTTGTCTAAAGACCAGAAGTCAGCTTTGAATAGTGCAAATTTTCTGATAAAGAAAATGCTTTGGGGGCTAGGTGTAGTTGGTTATTTTACTCATTGGGGGCCCACCACCCAGCCCCCAAATAAATACAAAGACTTACTCTTACTTATGAATGCCTGGCCTTAGCTTGCATTGTTTCTTACCAGCTTTTCTCTCTTTTTTTTTTAAAAGATTTTATTTATTATGTATACAACATTCTGCTTCCATGTATATCTGCACACCAGCAGAGGGCACCAGATCTCATAAAGGATGGTTGTGAACCACCATGTGGTTGCTGGGAATTGAACTCAGGACCCTTGGAAGAAAAGTCAGTGCTCTTAACCTCTGAGCCATCTCTCCAGCCCCTCTTACCAGCTTTTCTAACTTGAATTATCCTGTTTCTTTTAAACTACGTTTTGCCTCTGGGCTTTTTACCTTTATTATATTTGTCTTTCTTTCCTTAATACTCCATGGCTGGTTGTGTGGCTGTGTGGCTGTGTGGCAAGCCCCTGGTGTCCTCCTCTTTTTTTTTCCTCCTTGATCATCCTCTGCTCTCTTCCTGAGATTTCTCCTACTTATTCTCTCTGCCTGGCAGCTCCACCTTTCCCTTTCTCCTGCTTAGTTATTGGCCATTCAGCTCTTTCTTAGACCAGTCAGGTGTCTTCGGCAGGCAAAATAACACAGCTCTACAGAGTTAAACAAATGCACATAAAAGAATTCAACACGTTTTTGCATTATTAAACAAATATTCCACAGCATAACCTACTTTAACACATTTTAAACTAATATTCCACAACAGCTAGGGATATAGTTCAGTTTGGTAAAGTGCTTGTCTTATCTTGGGTTCAATTCCCATTACCAGGAATGATGGCACATGCCTGTAATCTCCACACTCAGGAGGTGGAGGCAGTAGGATCTGAAGTTCAAGATCATCCTTTGGCCAGGAATGGTTGTTCAGGCCTTTAATGCCAGCATTCAGGAGGCATTGGCAGAAGAGTCTCTGTGAGTTCAAGGCCAGCCTGGTCTACATAGTGAGTCACAAGACAGCCAAAGGTATGTAGACTGTCTCAAAAAAACATTGTTTGCTAGTGGCAAGTTTGAGGCCAGTCTGGGGGCTATGTGAGAATATGCTACAGCTTGGGGTATAGCTCAGTGGTAGAGTATTGCCTAGCATGCATGAAGCCCTAAGCTCCATCTCCAGCACCACCACAAAAAAAATCAACCAAACATCCAAAACCCATCTCCCTGCTCCTCCCCCTCAAAAAAGAACCACACCACCACCAAGGAAAACACTCAGTAGTAAAAAAATGCTGATTTTCCTAAAATGAAGTCAGGAAAATGGTACTTCTACCATGCAAATGTTAAGTACATCCGGATAACGATGTTATCTTCCAGAAAGATGTTAGCCTAGTTTTTTCATATGTTAAATATGGGTGAAAATCATTTGTTCAGGAATTTTGGAAGGTTCAAAAAAGATAACAGGTGAAATGTAATTTTGGATATTTACATATTGTAAATATGTTATTTTGTTATATATGTTATTTTGTGACAGAGTCTCTTGAAGCCTTGGCTGGCCTGGAGCTTTCTATTTAGAACTGGCTGGCCTCAAACTCAGAGATCTACTTGCCTCTGCCTCCTGAGTGCTAGGATTAAAGGGTGTGCTCACACTAACCCTGAATTCTTTTGATTGAAATGAATGAAAATGGAAGGTCACACAATCTTTCCCCATTTAGTTTTAAATGTAATTCTGTGTTGAATTTATATTTCTTTTAATCAGAGGCACTCACAGGTAACTAAGAGATCTAAGCCAACTTTAAAAATTATTTCAAATTGTCTTTAGGGCATGCGATCCAAGCAATGAGAGACAACTGGTTAAATAGCCTACCCATGTTTTTTAAGGATTTATTTATTTATTTTATTTATTTATTATGTATACAGTCTTCTGCCTGCATGCCAGCAGAGGGCACCAGAGCTCATTCAAGGTGGTTGTGAGCCACCATGTGGTTGCCAGGAATTGAACTCAAGACCTCTGGAAGAACAGTCAGTGCTCTTAACCACTGAGCCATCTCTCCAGCCCCTCATACCCATTTTCTTTTTTAAAGATTTATTTATTTATTATGTATACAGTATTCTGCCTACATGTCAGAGAGGGCACCAGATCTCATTACAGATGGTTGTGAGCCACCATGTGGTTGCCGGGAATTGAACTCAGGACCTACTGAAGAGCAAGCAGTGCTCTTATCCTCTGAGCCATCTCTCCAGTCCCAATAGCCTACCCATTTATTAACAATTATTTTATTTGGAGGCTCTGAAGATTTGCTAAATAGTAATACCTCATTCTAGGGTTGGGAGATGGCTCAGCAGGCTAAACCTGAGTTTGATCCCCAGAACCCACAGGGTAGGAGATTTGATTTCCTAAAATGTCTTTTGACTTCCACTTATGAGCTATGGCATGTGCACACCCATACACATATACACATAATAAATGACTAAACAAATAAATGTAATAAATTTAAACAAAACCCTTTCCTAAGCTAGGCAGTGGAGGCACACACCTTTAATCCCAGCACCCAGGAGGCAGAGGCAGGCAGATTTCTTTGAGTTCTAGGCCAGCCTGGTCTACTCTTATTTCAAGACTGCTCTCTAGGCACACCACCATTTATAATAGTGTGATAGATATATTTCACTGTGAATGATTAAAAACAGTAGGTGACAAACACAACAGCTCCCCTAAGTTTGTTCAGGAAAGACACTTTTGCAGGTGGTCAGATACAAAAGCACAATGAACAAGACTACAGAAAGGCATCAATTTCAGAGAACTGCATCAATTTCAGAGAACTAAGGTATAGGAGATCAAGAACAGGGTGTAGTTAAGTTCCATACAATTTAAGGAAAAAAACTAAACCCAAACTTTTTGTAAGAAAGACAGTATGACTGGGCTTGCAGGCAAAATACCTATACACATAAAAATGTAATGGTTTATTCTAGGTTCTACATTAAAAAATGTTTCTCTTTTCTGCCCCATCATCCTGTCTTGTTCTCCCTTCCATGGTCCCCCTTCCTTCACACACCACTACCTAGTTTCCAGTTATGAAAGAAAATGTGGTAATTGTCTGGACTGAATAACTTAACTATTTTCCGGCAAATGACACAATTACCACCATAATCTTTATGGCTGACAAAAACCTCCATTGTGCAAATATACCACCTTCATTCATTCATTCCCCCCATTTACTTGTTGATGAGCACCTAGGTAATTTATATCTTGATTACTGTGAATAGTGCTGCAATAAATACAGACATACAAATAGTTCTGTGGTATGATTACTCAGAGTCCTTCAGGTATCTAGGTCAAAGGTACAGTTGGGTTATATGCCATTTTTACTTTAGTGTTTTGAGGAACCACAGTGACTTCCATAATGGCTTCAGTTTATATTCCTACCAGACATGTATAAATGTTCTTTCCTCACAACATTATGATAATGGCAATTCATAGACTGGTAGGATGGAATCTCAATGTAGTTTAAATGTGCATTTTCCTGAATCAATCAGGCATTTGTGTATCTTTGAAGGAAAAGATACATTATTCATTGCAGTGTATGAATGCCAGGGCGATGTAGAGATCAGAGGATGACTTATAGGAGCCAGATCCCTCTTTCTACTATATGAATCCCAAGGATCAAATTCAGGTTATCAGACACGGTGGCATGACTTTTATTCACTGAGCAATCCTAACAGGCCTATTCCTGAAAATTAATATGAATTTATTTTTGTTTTTTTTGAGACAGGGTTTCTCTGTGTAGCTTTGGAACCTGTCCTGGCACTCACTCTGTAGACCAGGCTGGCCTCAAACCCCACTGCTCTGAATGGAAAATGGGAGGCCCATTTTCTTAACTGCTGAGCCATCCCTCCATTTCTTTTGAGAAATGTTGGTTCAGTTATTGACTGGATTATTTGTTCAATGTTTATATTTCTTTGTTTGGCGATTTTATAGTTTTATTAGCATATATAAACTACACCTAACAATGTATTTATTGATAAGATTTTAGTGATTACCATTATTAGTTTTAGTTTTTCAAGACAGGGTTTCTCTATATAGCTTGGCTGTCCTGGAACTTCCTCTGTATAACAGGCTGGCTTTGAACTCAGAGATTCACCTGTGTCTGCCTCCTGAGAGCTGGTATTAACGGTGTGTGCTACCACTATCACCACCTACCTAGGTGACTATTTTTCTAATAACGGAAATGAACTGAAAGTAAACCAACTATATTTTTATTCAATTGGGGAAAAACCCCACAGTGCAGTATCATGTGATGGCTGTATGGAACTGAAAGACTTGGAGTAGCCTGAAGGAAAAGAGGGGGTGCCGAGAAAGTTGTAAGAGTTTAAAACTTAAAAATTGGAGTTTCATTAATATTGCTAAAACAAAATTTTTAAAATTGATGGTAACTGACAAAATTTCCTTGTGTTAGGTACAGAAATAAAAGTCTAGAGTATTACCAAGGCCACTATTTCTAAATAAGCCTATCCCAAAGATTTTGAAATACATTGCTGGCAGGTATCAGTACAAAAAAATTAACCTAATGAATATGACTCTTGATTATGATTGCAAAGGTTATACTACATAACAAGTGACCATGGAACTGGCTTTTAGTATGTTTCAAAGAATGCTCATATACATCTTACTTTAAATTAAACAGACAACAACAACAACAAAACCCAACTAACCAACCAAAACATTCATGATTGAATTTTACAACAATTAAGAAAATACTTTTGCTAGCTGTATTTTTTTTTTTTTAGTACTGGAGTGGTGGTGCACGCCTTTACACTTAGCAATCGGAAGGCTGAGTCAGGTAGATCTCTGTGAGTTCAAGGTCAGCCTGGACAACACAGTAAGTTCTAGGACAGCCACAGTATACAGAATGACCCTGTACCAAAATTTTAAAAGAAATTTTATGTGTATGGATATTTTGCCTACATGTACATCTGTGTACCACATGTATGCCAGAATGGGACATCAGATTCCCTGGCACAGAAGTTGCAGATGATTATGAGCTATCATATGGGTGCTTGGAATTGAACTTGGGTCTTCTGGAAGAGCAGCCACTGTTCTTATCAGCTGAGCCATCTCTTGCTAGCTTGTAAAATAGTTTGAAATTAGTGAGCTTTGAAGTGTGTTTAAAAAAAAAAAACAGTACAAGATGTATTCTGTAGATAAAGATCTCAGTCTATAGGAAAAGCAGGCAGGCTTCCATGTAAAAAGGAAAACAATTCCTCTTGTTATTTGATACAATCTATAGATTTCTATATCAAATTATTTATTATAAAATAATTCCCAAGAGTGTTTAACAATACAACTTTTATTAAAAAATAAGTAACATCAAAACTGTTCAGAAAAACTATATTCAATGTAACCAAAATAAACAAACACCAAAATAAAAAAATATACATCTCTCTATATATATGTGGGCAAGAAACAAGTGCATTTTTTGGTCCCAATATTTTTAAATATATTATTTTTATCTAAAGGAATTGCATCAACGGCTAAGAGGATAACTACTAAGTGAGTAGCAATGTAACTTAAAAAACTTGTTTTAAGATCTGTAAGGGGAGTTTTGTTCTTTGTCTTTGAATTCCTGATCCCTAAGACGTTAATGATAGTCTCAAGATAGACAGAGCATGTATTAATGTCTAATGAGCTGAACAAGTACCACATATGTCTTTAAATCCAGCACTTGGGATGCCGAGGCAGATGGAAATTTGTGAGGCCAAGGTCAGCCTGATCTATATAGTAGAGACCCTTTCTCAAAAAAAAAAAAAAAAGAAAAAAAAAGAAAGAAAGAAAAGAAAGAAAAAGAAAAAAAAAACAAAAAAAGAAAAGAAAAAAGAAACAACCAATAGGTAGTTGCATGAAATCTTTAGAAAATTTTAAAGAAATTTCTAGGCATTTTAAACAAACACAGAACAAAAGATTTTATCAGAAATTATGAAAGTAGACATACAAAGTAGACATCAATAAATTTGGTGAATGTCAAAAATCAAGAATTTAAGTACTATCACTACTGAGAACTCTTGGAATACTGGCTAAAACTTTAAATGGCAACATATGTAACTTACTTTGGAGCTTGAACTTCACAAAGTTTGCTTTCCCAAGAACATGAAAGTAATCCTCACTCCCTACATAGTCAGGTTTTTCATACACCTCAGACTGCATTCAAGCTTAGAGGAAGATTAAAGGACTGCAGCCAAAGTGATAAACTTGAACTTGGATGTTAAAGCACTTACTTGATGGGCTTTCGTGACTAGAATCAATTAATAAGCCTAAACTTAACCAAAGCCCCCAGTGGGAAGTTGTGCTCAATTTGGTGGACCTTGAAGTCATTGATGGCCAAATCAATATCAGTCTTATGGAAGGCCAATCAGGTAGGAAGGGACTCTGCCTAAGAACTGATAAATTCCCAAGGCCACAAATTGAAACAGGTCTCACAGTCAAACAATTCACATTCCTTGGAAAGAGAACAGGCATCAGTTGTGTCCAACGAAGGGGGACACTGTCCAGGAGTACACTGGACATTTTTTGAAATTTCTGTGTTGCTTCTGCATCTGAAAAATAGGAAAAATAGAACAATGACAGACAAAGAGTGAAGGAAAAACATCTATCTGACCAGAAAGATTTATAAGAAATTAAGAAGCAGACAAAACAGACAAAAAGAAATAGAACAACTACACTATTTGATATGTAGTATTCTCAAGGCAAGTACAGCAGAGAAAACCACAAATTATGCAAAGGAAAGCAAGAAAAGACTATAGCAACTAAAGTTCTTTTTCCAGAGCTAACTGGAGAAGAAAAGGACATGTTAAGATTTGTTAACCTGACACAAAGATAAGGTGGAATAGGAATCTACTGCCATCTGAAGCTGAAAAGAGCTGAATAATGAGAGCTAGTGTTGTGGGTTTTAATTGCCTTCATGAAAACATTTCAGAACTTTGAACTTAGGAAACTGGATTTGTAAAAGAAAACACTGCAGAACTTTGAACTTAGGAAATTCCAACTTGTCTTGCACCAGGTTGCACGAGCTCCATAGAGCAGGAATCTATTTCAACAAGCCGCTTTAAAACAAAAACAAAAACAAAATACTTTAATATTTTTCATTTCTATTAATGATATATTTAAAAATTGCAACATTACTAAAATCTTTCAAAGTAACTTGTGTTGAATGAAAATTAAACTTACTCAGAAGTGGATTCAGAAGTTGAGGTACTTTCAATAACTGAAATCAGAGAAGGCTTTATGTTTACAAATGTAATACACAAAGACTGAGCATCAATTTAATCTGTAAGAGATCACACTAATAGATCCAAAATACTGGCTCATACATCATAAATTCAAAGTAACAGACACATATACATACCATTTTCTATTACAACTTGGCAAGTATGAGTTTTACGTTGATTTAAGTGTTTAGCCATATGGTCTAAGCCAGAAGTATCAGCTAGGAAGTCACATTTAAGGCACACTAGAGTGATGCCCCTATGAAAAGAGAGAAGAAGATTAATAAGAAAGATCATATGTGGCAATCCATACATAAATTCATAATTGTTGTTCTATGTAATAACTCTTGATTTCTATGTTATGAGCTATTACTGTCATTTCCCTATGTATCTAAAATGTTTCTCAAAGGGTTAGGTTGTAGGCAGTATTTGCCTTGCATGCGTAAGGCCCTAGATTTGATCACTGGCCCTAAGAAGAAGATTCTCAAGAAATTGGCTTAGCCATAGCTATATTATGCTATCATTTAGTGCTTTATAAACTGTACATGTTCAATCTTTTGCTAAAAGATTGGCATCCAGAGACCCAAAGCAGTCTTGGATCCACTGGCAACTTGTATAACCTGTATAAATCAGAGATTCCATGCCTTGGCTTATCTGCCAAGCAAGAAGATAATTTCTTGCATATCTTCATATTATTACAGATGTATGCACACCTGAACAAAACACAGCATTATTTTTCATACAAAATTGAACAAAATATCTCTAAATAAATATAAATATTCAAGAGGTCTAAAAAGATTTCAAAATTATAAATATCACAATGAGGTATCATTTCATTCAATTCTGAATGGCTTGTATCAATATACAAAACATAACATATGCTGGTGAAGATAATGGAGAAAGATCATTTATACAGTGTTGTTAGAAGTGTACAGTTGTAATACTACGGAAAACAGAATGAAGTCTCTTGAACAAACTAAAACTAAGCCCTAGGATGTTCTCTATACATCAAATTACTAGACATTTTGGATACAACAGCAAACAAAACAGTACAGTTCATGAAACATATAATCTAGTGTATTTAAGTCTGAATAAAGTTAGAAGAGATGCAAAGACCTTAAATTTAGTCATTTAATATGATTATTAGTTTAACATCAAAGCATATACATATTTGATATTTTACTTGTGTTTTGTTTGCTTTGAGACAGGGCTTCACTATCAGCCCAGTGGGTCATTGAACTCAGGATGCTCCTGTCTCCCTTCACCAGTGCTGGAATTATAAGTGTGAGCCACCACAACTAGCTTCATCATATAAAACACCTTACCTTTATAGGTCTAAAACCCAGTAGTATACCTTATGCTGAGTTTTTTTTCTCTGCAGTTCTGGTCTTAACATCCTGTTTTATATTTAAGACTAGGTGTTATACACATAAAAAATGTCCTTGAACAACCAAAATAATGTTTTCCGCCCCCAAACCACGCTTTATTCCTGGTTTCTCTTATGATGCCATTTCCTTGCTTCTGAGGTTCAAATAAAAACATTATCTCAACATTTCAAATATCCAATAACAATTCCAAATATCATTTACACTGTACTAAAAACTGGGGGTTTTACATCTATCTTCTAAACAATGACAGAAACAACCCCTAAAGGATAGATGTTATAATGAGGATGGGGTCAGATTTAGTAACTTAGCTAAGGCTACCCCCATGTTTGAAACTTAGCCCTTGGATTCCAGAACCCATTTTCTGTTTTGTTTTGTTCTTTTTTAAATAGCCCATAGCTTTGTTGTAAGGTTTCATATATATTTTTTTAAAACAAATGGGCTTCCTTTAAAAAAATAATTTATTTTTATTTTATGTTCATTGGTGGTTTGTCTGCATGTATGTCTGTGGGAGGTTGTCAGATCCTGTGGAATTGGAGGTACAGATAATTTTGAAGTGCCATGTGGATGCTGGACAATTAACATGGGTCCTCTAGAAGAGTGGCCACTGCTTGTAACCTACTGAGCCGTGACACTAGCCCTTCTGTTTTCTTTTGGGCTTTAAAAAAAGATTTATTATCTTATTTTTGTGTATGAGTGTTTCTTTGAGACAGGGTTTCTCTGTAGTTTTGGAGCTTGTCCTGGCACTCACCCTGTAGACCAGGCTGGCCTCGAACTCACAGAGATCCACCTGTCTCTGCCTCCCGAGTGCTGGGATTAAATGTGTACACCATCACTGGCTTGTGTATGAGTGTTTTGACTTTATGTATGTATGCATACCACATGCATGCTTGGTGCTCATGGAAGTTAGAACATAAGATGCCCCTGAAACTAGCATTATGAATGGTTGTAAGCTACCATGTATAGGCGCTAGGAACTGAACCTAGATCCTCTGCAAGAGCAACAAGTGCTTTTAACAACTTCACCATCTCTCTGGTCTCAGCCCAATCAATTGCTAAATAACAGCCTTAACTATTCTGTGGTTTATGTAGCTACAACTCACCATATATATTCCTTCAAACTGATCTTCCTTCCATACCCGTGATTTTATTCAAAGCATTGGTTTTGACTTTCTCAATGTCTTTCAAAGTAAATTTAATTAATTCCTTAGAACTATTTTTGGATTAAAAAAAATCTATCTCTAAGTTCAAACTTATTTTGCCATATTTTGATCTAATACATGAACTTTGTTCTCCATTCAAACTGTATTACTATTTCTTCAATGTGACTCAGAAGTACCTGTATACTGTCTCCTTTTTATTTCTGCACTTCAATTCATGCTTTCTTCTTCATGCATCTTTTAAGTAGACACCCCCTCTTCTGAAATAAGCAATCCTCACTGTATTTATGAAAAATTTCCTGTATTTATGTTCACTTCCTTATATCCTCCCAATAAATTGTACATGGTTTTGAAACAATGTCTCACTATGTAGCTCTGGCTGAAGACAAGTGCTACAATACTCAGCTTAAATTGTACCTTCTTGAATGTTGATACCAAGTCTTTTTTATCATTGATACTTTGTGTTACACATGTTAGATGAACAATAAACAGCTAAAGAATGAACAATGGGCAGTGGTAGCACACACCTTTAATCCCAGTATTTGGGAGGCAGAGGCAGGCAGATCTCTGAGTTCGAGACTAGCTTGGTCTAGAGAGCAAGTTCCAGGATAGCCAGAGCTGTTACACAGAGAAACCATGTCTCGAAAAACCAAAAGGAAAAAAAAAAGAATGAACAGTTCAACATAAAATAATATTTTAAAAATCCATTTTCTATTACTTAACAAATATTTCCAGTAAAGGTACTACCTAATATACTTCTTTTTCTAATTCCTTGAATCAGTCATGTTTTAAAAATAATTTTTTTGAGACAGGGTTTCTCTGTGTAGCTTTTGGAGTCTGCCCTGGCACTGCTCTGTAGACCAGGCTGGCCTTGAGCTCACTATCCTGTCAGTCTCCCTAGTGCTGGAGCCACAGGCATGCTTCCCCAAGTGCTACAACGATAAATATATGTACTTTAAGATTGTGCTTTAATTATGTGCATGGGGGGTATATGCACACATGTATGCAATTGCCTGAAAAGGCTAGAAGATCCCTAGATCCCCAGGAGCTGGGAATTAAACTCTCATCATCTGTAAGAGCAGCAAGTACTCTTAACCCATGATCCACCTCTCTAGCTCTGATATATGTGTGTATGTATATATTTTCTAAATGGCATCAAACTTTCTTTTATGAGCTACTGACATCATGGATACATATTTTTTAATACATAGTCTAACTTAACTGAGTGTCTATTATGTGCTAGGCACAATTCAACATCTGACAACGTAGGTGGGATAATAAAAAATGTAGTAAAAAAAACTATCAGAAAAGAGTGAAAAATTCCACAATACGTACTTGATTCTGAATAAAAGTAGAATCAATACCTTTACAAACAGTGAGCAAACATTCTTTCTGTATAGTAAGAAAGAGTATACTTTCTTTTTCATAAAAAGTAAAAGTGACAGATGGCTAACAGATGGCTCAGTTAAAAGCACTGGCTTCTCTTCCAGAGGAACCAAGTTAGATCCTCAGAACACACATGGCAGTTCACAATCATGTGAAATTCCTGTTTCAAGGTATCCCGTGCTCTCTTCTGGCTTCCATGGGTACCAGACATGCATGTGGTGCACAGACATAGATACAGGCAAGACACCCATATACACATAATAAAGTACATTTAAGAAAGAATAAAGCTGAGATTTATAAACACTATATATTAATTTCAAATATTATAGCATTTTAATAAACTTACTCCCAGTATTGCTAAAGAGACCTTTATTTTCATTTTACTGTGTAAATGCATAAAAGTTTGCAACTCAGTATCTGGCACCACTTAAATAGAGGTTAGTCACGATAGGCTATTCCTTTCTTTGTTCCAAGAATATAACAACAGGGGCTAGAGAGATGGCTCAGATTAAGAGCACTGGTAACTCTTCCAGGGATCCTGAGTTCAATTCCCAGCAACCACATTGTGGCTCACAACCATCTACAATGAGATCTGGTGCCCTTTTCTGGCCTGTAAGCAGACACGCAGACAGAACACCATACACATAATAAATAATTTAAAAAAAGAAAAATAAAAAATTTTGCCTGGTATTGGTGGTGCATGCCTTAGCACTCGGGAGGCAGAGGCAGGCAGATCTCTGTGAGTTTGAGGCCAGCCTGGTCTACAGAATGGGTGCCAGGACAGGCTCCAAAGCAATACAACCCTATCTTGAAAAACCAAAATCATACATACATACATACACACACACACATACATACATACATACACACACACACATATACATACACACACACACACACACACACACACACACACACATATATATATCTCTCAAACATGATTCTTATCATATCCAGTGACAATCATTTAGATTTTCAAATTAGGTATACCAACACCAGGTTAAAAATGTAATTACAACTTTTTAATACAAGGAACAGAAAAGGATCAATTAATTACCTGTGAGGTCTTGAATGCTTCTTATGAATACAAAACCGTTTACTTGGATGGTCATTATGAGAGCTGACAGATAAAAGACAAAGAACATTTTATTGATTAAGTCATATTACTTTTATGGGCAAGTTTTCAAGTCTATGCTTAATTTCTTAATTTTGGATAGAAGTTAATGACATAAATAATGAGATAATATTGACCCTGGAATGGTCTGAGGAAGGACCCATCCATTAATATATTAAAATACTAAGCTCCCCTTTACCTGAATCAATGTGATGGCATAAGAAAAAACTATTTGGGAAGTAACAATGCCATAAAAGTAGAATCCTTACAAGTAGAATTTGTGTCCCTTATAAAAAAAAAGAGACCCAGGAGAACTAACTTGTCCTTCCATTGTACAACATAGTGAGAAGGTGCTAGGAGGGATGGGTTTTTCCCAGAACACTTGTTCTTGTTGACACCTCTTATTTTTTTTCTCATTTCATTTTTCCTTTCCCTTCTTTCTTTTCCTTTTTATTCTTTTATTAAAAAAGACTTATTTTTTATAAGTGTTTAGGCTACACGTATGTCTGTGTACCACTTGCATGCCTGGTGCCCATGGAGGCCAGAAGAGAACATCAGCTCCCCTGAAGCTGGAGTTGTAGCTATAGACCACCACGTGTATGCTGGGACTAATTCTAGTTCTCTGGAACAACAAGCACCAAGCGCTCTTAATCACCAAGTCATCTTTCCAGCTCAAAACAGGTACTTTAAAAAAAAAGCTGAAATTAAAGATCTCTATATAGATCAGTCTAGCTCAGACTCACATGACAACTGTCTACCTCAGCCTTCTGAGTGCTAGGATTAATTAATTTGTTACCATACCAAGCTTTTCCTGAACATTACTATGCAACATCACTCTTATTTTCAGTACATAGTAGGTCACTTTGAAGGATTTGGTCACATATTTTGATGACTTTGGCTTTTTTTCTCTTCCCTTGGTGATCAGTCTGTCCTCTTTTTTTGCTAGCAGTTCATATATACTTTTGACTTACTAAATCCTTTGTCTTGCTACCATAACATTATCTCATATATAAAATATTTATTTTAATTACTTATTGACATAGCTCTTGGGGCCTTGATCTTTCTTTTCTTTTCTTTTTTTTTTGAGACAGGGTCTTACTATGTGGACCAGGCTGACCAGGAACTCACAAAGATCCTCCTGCCTCTGTCTCCAAGTGCTGGAATTATAGGCATTTGCCTTCAAGGTTTTTTTGGAGTGAGGGATTGAACCTAGGGCTTTATGCTAGGTACATATGCTAGGCAATGGTATACCAGAAAGTTACAACCCAGCTCTGAAAGGTAATTTTGACTGACACCCACCGTACATGTTCAACTTACCTCATATGATTTGTAAAGGCTTTGTTACAGTTAGTGGTATACTTGCAAAAATCACAATTTATAACTGCAGAAAAGTGGCTTGGAAAATCTTTTATTTTGGAATGGCACTCAATACACGTGTGAATTCCCTGCTGACATCTTATGGAGACAGAGAAAATAAAAATATGTCATACAACAAAATAATGAGATGCTTATTAATAATTAATTGAAACAAAGATTTTAAGATTATCAAAAGTTATTTAAATTTTAAAAATTTGCTGTGAAGAAATAAACTAAAACCGAATGCATAAAGTCTAACATATGTAAAACATTTTGAGCAGCCAAACAATAATTGGTCTAACTTGAGGCCAAAGCCATGAGAGGGAGCCCATGTCCAACACTGCCTGGAAGCCAGGAATTCGAAGTTGGATGGCTTAGAGACCTAGGGTGGAACCAAATATGATTGCTGAATACAAAACAAAAGTCAATGAAATGATTCCTAAGGATACTCTGCTATACTCATAGACTGGAGTCTTGCCCAATCATCATTAGAGAGGCTTCCTCTGACAGCTGATGGGAACGGATGCAGAGACCCACAGCCAGACATTAGGCAAAGCTCAGGGAATCCTGTGGAAGAGGGAGTACAAGATTGTAGGAGCCAGAGGGCTTGAGGACATCAGAACACGATTCATAGAATCAACTAAGCAGGGCCCATAGGGGTTCACAGAGACTGAAGCAGCAACCACTGACTGAGCCTGCATGGACCTACACCAGGCCCCCTGCATACATGCTGTGGTTCTTTAGCTTGGGGTTTTTGTTATACTCCTAACAGTGTGAGTGGGGACTCTCTCTGACTCTTTTGTCTGCTCTTGGGACACCTTTTCCTCCTATAGGGTTGCCTCAACCAGCCTTCATATGAGGGTTTGTGCCTAGTCTCACTGTATCTTGTTATGCCATGTTCGGTTGCTATCACTGGGAGGCCTGCTCTTTTCTGAAGGGAAATGGAGGAGCAGTGGATCTGGGGGAGAGGGGAGGTAAGGGGAGAGAACTGGGAGTGAAGGAAGGGAAACTGTGGTCAGGATTGTATTAGAGAAAAATTTTAAAAAGAACATCAAATGGATATTTAAATTTTGAAAATTTGCTTTGAAGCAATAAGCTAAAACAAGTATAAAAAGTCTTAACACCTATAAATATTTCCCTAGAATAAAAAGGCATATTTAAGCTGGGTGGTGATGGCACAGGGTTTTGATTCCAGCACTTGGAAGGCAGAGGCAGGTGGATCTTAGTGAGTTTGAGGCCAGCCTGGTCCATGAAGTAAGCTCCAGGATAGCCACATGGAAAAAAACCCTGTCTCGAAAACAAAACAAACAAACAAAACCAAGAAAAAGGCTAAGTTAAGCAATTTAATGTTATTAGGTAAAAATACAAAGTTTAAGACCAGTGCAAAAGATTAAAATCACAGCAGTTCAAAGTCTGCTCAGTAGTTGTAAAAAAGGACCATTTTATTATCTTAGTCTTCATAATAGAAAATTGTCATGTAAGTGATTAAGAAGGTTCTGTGACATGGTAAGTCATTAAAATAAACACTTAACTTTTGAGATTAAGTTAGTATGAATGAATAAAAATAGTTACCTCATGTTCTTCAAAGCTAAACTGAATTTGTCTTTCCTGGTGCGCTGTTTCTTGTGCTTGGCTTTGGATTTAGTTGCACTTGGACCTAGTTTACTTGTACTGGGTTTAGATACTGCGGTTAAAACCACCTGAGGCGTACTTATCTTACTTTTACTTTTATTTGCAGGTGCTTTTGAGTTGCTTTTAGTAGTTGTAGACTCTGAAGTTGAGACTTGAAGAGAAGTACTTGGAATAGAACTAGGAGGTGGGCTTGGTGGTCTTGATTGAACAGATCCAAGTGAAGCTCGAATAGTAACCTATGAAAACAAAGGTAGGATGTATTTTTAGATAGCTCAAGTGGCATTAGAAATACCACCTGGCTGGGCAGTGGTGGCCTTTAATCCCAGCACTTGGGAGGCAGAGGTAGGTGGATCTCTGAGTTTGAGGCCAACCTTATCTACAGAATGCGTTCTAGGACAGCCAAGGCAGAGAAACCCTGTCTCGAAAAACTAAAACCAACCAACCAACCAAACACCCCCATCTCCACTCCCCCAAAAAACACACTGCTTGTGGGCTGGAAAGATGGCTCAGAGGTTAAGAGCACTGGGTGCCAGAGGTCCTGAGTTCAACTGCCAACAATCATATTGTGGCTCATAACCATCTGTAATGAGATCTGGTGCCCTCTTCTGGCCTGTAGGCATACATGCAGGTAGAGTACTGTATACATAATAAATAAATCTTACAAAACACTGCCTGAAAGGGCTCACATTTAGTTATCCAATATGTGTAATACGTGTGTTTCCAGAATCCATGTAGGGTGGTAGCTCATAACCACTTGTAACTCATGGTATCTTATGTCCTTGGTCTGACTTCTATAGGTACTAACACACACACACACACACACACACACACACACACACACACACACACACACAAAAAAAAAAAAAAAAAAACAACTTTCACTTTAGTTCTTAACACAGGACACACACAAATTAAAATAGTAATAAAATCTTAACTTTAGTTCTCTAACTTTTTATATTATATTCAATAGATAAGACCAGATAGGGTTTCTTTCTTTCCTTCTTTCCTTCCTTCCCACCCTGCCTTCCTCTTTGAGACAGAATCATGTAGTCCTGGCTGTGCTGGAACTCACTAGTAGATCAGGCTATCTTTGAATTCAGAGACCCACCTGCCTCTGCCTACTGTGTGCTAGGACTAAAAGCATGCACCACCATATCCAGTCCAGGAGTTTATTAGACAAAACGTTAAAATACAATATACTTAATACTCACTTTTGTTCCAGAAGGCAATCCTTCTAAATCTTTAGGCTTTATAAATGTACGATGTTCTAACTTATGATCGGCTTTTTCCTTAGAGGTCAAAAATTGTAGTCTGCATTTCGGGCAACGATGAACTCCTTTATTCTGTTTATAAAAATTATTAGAAATGAAATTAAAAGGTTTTCTTTTCTTTTATCAAAAAGGGTCTCACTATACATCCTCAGATGCCCTTGAAAGTTCTGTATGTGGTAGACTTCATTGGTCTCCTGTGATCCTCCTGTTTCCTCCTCCCAAGTGCTAGGATTATAGGTATGCACCACCACATTCTAGAGACACTAACAACTACCCACCACAAACCCTGAGACCTGAAATTTAACTAACATCTCTATAACTTTAAAAAGTAACTACTTTGCTGCATCCTATCATAGATAATTTTATCATCTCCCTCATAAACAATGCCATGTTTTCCTTTCCGTTTTGGTGCTGGGGATCATACTTAGGCCCTTATGCTACCACTGGGTTATATGGAGCCCTTCATTCATTAACTTTTTTTTGAAGTACTGGAGATGAGTTCTAGGATTTCATGTAGACTTCGCAAATGCTTTATTCCACTTTTTAAAAAAAGGAATGTGTCTTTGAATTTCAGAAGTATTTGTTATGATATAAAGTACCCAACATGAAATTATATTAATTAGAATCTACTAGGAAAAATTATATACCTATTATGGTGTAAAAGCACTTTTGATTACAAATTTGATGTATGAACTATTCACACATGCAAGTTTACAAAAATCAATTGCATTTTATTTTTAGCCTTAGAAAAATGAATTATTTATTGATATCTCATTTGTTGGTAAAACAAAATTAACTTTTAAGACCAAAAAGTCTAGCTGGTTGTAGTGGCACATGCTTTTAATCACAGTCCTCTGAAGGCAGAGGCAGGTGGATCTCTGAGAGTTCACAGCCAGCCTGGCCTACGTAGCAAGTTCCAGGCCAGCCAGGGCTACACAGGGAGACCCTATCTGAAACAAACAAACAAACAGACAAACAAACACCACCAACCAAACGCAAACAAAAAAGTGAAAAAAATCTAACCAGAAACTCTGAAAGTTATGTAATATAAATAGTTCTAAATGGTAGTTCTATGCAACAGAACTTCCTATAGTTACATAATCCATTGTGAAAACTGCCACTTTACAAAGGATGAGAAGTGCAACTGAGTAATTTTATAATTTTAATTTTGGAGGTCTGAACTTAAACAGACACACATCATTAGATGCTATGAGGTTGAGCTGCATGCATATGGAAGCATAAAAGTAATCTTTCCAACTTACTGTTGGATAACCCTTTGACCGAGTTCTCAGACATATTATTACTTTCTTGATATAAAAGAGAACTCTAGGGCTGGAGAGATAGCTCAGAGGTTAAGAGCATTGACTGCTCTTCCGGAGGTCCTGAGTTCAATTCCCGGCCACCACATGGTGGCTCACAACCATCTTGAATGAGATCTGATGCCCTCTTCTGGCCTGCAGGGCACATGCAGGCAGAAGACTGTATAGTTAATAAAAATCTTAAAAAAAAAGTTGCTGGAGCCAGGCATTGGTGGCGCACGCCTTTAATCCCAGCACTCAGGAGGCGGAGGCAGGTGGATGTCTGTGAGTTTGAGACCAGCCTGGTCTACAAGAGCTAGTTCCAGGACAGCCTCCAAAGCCACAGAGAAACCCTGTATCGAAAAACAAACAAACAAACAAAAAGTTGCCGGGAGTTGTGGCACATGCCTTTAATCCCAGCACTCGGGAGGCAGAGGCAGGCGGATCTCTGTGAGTTCGAGGCCAGCCTGGTCTCCAGAGCGAGTGCCAGGATAGGGCACCAAAGCTACACAGAGAAACCCTGTCTCAAAAAACAAAAACAAAAACAAAAAACAAAAAACAAAAAAAGAAAAAGAGAACTCTAGAAAGTCACTTGTTACTTGTTTATAGCCAATTGGGTTCTTTCTATATCTGTTAATTGCAATATTTTTATATATATTCTCATTGATTACACATATATTTATATATAAATTTAAAGCAAAATAAATGAAAATCTTTTTAAAAATAAATCTGTATGTCCACAAGCACTTAAGTATTCTTTGTAAATAAATAATTATGGCAGAAAACCAAAACAAGGTACTATGCACAAAAGTATCTAGCAGTTACTGGTACACAACAGGTAAATGATGGATCAAAGATTTCAGGATTGTTCAGACTGATATACAACATAAATATAAGTGTCTGTTTTACATAATATTCAGTGATGTGATGAATACTTGTAATCTGAATCTTTCATATGTCACAGATGCAAATTTATATATCCTCTAGGAAATAGTAACTTCTCTTTCATGTCCAGAATGGAACAGAGCACTATATGCTGCTATGTAAAAAAGTATTGGTTATCTAACACCACATGATCAGTCCTTAGATCATATACTTACAGGTAACATTACATGGACTGAGCAGGTTATATATTTAGGTAGGTAGGGGTTTGTGTGTGTGTGTTTAACAAGAAAAAGAGGACATGTGGGGCAGTGGTGGCACACACCTTTAATCCCAGAACTTGGGAGGCAGAGGCACGTGATCTCTGCGAATTCAAGGCCAGCCTGGTCTACAGAGTTCCAGGACAGCCGTGCTGTCACACAGAGAAATCCTGTCTCGAACAACCAAAAGGTAAAAAAAAGAGAGACTATGAATTTGAGAGAGAGCAAGAAGGGAAGGTATATGAGAGAAGTTTGAGGGAGGAAAAGGGGGAAATAAATAATAATTTCAAGAAATTATTATATATTTAAAGATCTATTTCTTCCATATTTTTCTAATATCTCAGTGTATGAAAATTCCATTGTTATAGCATCTCATAAAAAAAATCAGACTTGGCTTGGTCACTCTTAAGCTTTTCTCTTTAATTATTACTTATGAGTTATTAGCAAAACGTTTAAAACATTTATCTTTGTATTTTTCATTATCCCCAACTACTGCTACCACCCATACTAGTATAAAGCCATTCACGTGAACTTTGAATTAGGACCCTATCTTCTCTGTTTTTATTCTTTAACCCCTAGTATGGCCATTCCTTTCCATAGAATCACTGCTGGGGTGATCCTATAAACAGTTGCTTAAATCTTCTCTTTCTATTAACACTCAGGAATCCTGATTCTGGCATACAAGGCTTTACTTAATCTGGTTTATCTTCCATTACCAAAACCTCAGCTACTAGTTTTCCTATGGCTGTATTTTCTTTTGTTTTTGGTTTTTCGAGACAGGGTTTCTCTGTGTAGCCTTGGCTGTCCTGGAACTACATCTATAGACCAGGCTGGCTTCAAACTCACAGAGATCTGTCTACCTCTGCCTCTTGAGCTCCCAAGTGCCGGGATTGAATGCATGCACCACTACCACCACCACCACCACCACCACCACCACCACCACCACCACCACCACCACCACCACCCAGCCCTACTGTTTCTTTACTGTGCTCCAATCCTATTAACATCCTTGCTATTACTTCAACATTCCAAATAGATGCTCACCTCACTAGCTAACCTACTTAAAATGTTCCCACTGTTGACAATAGTCTCTTTCTGATGGCCATTTACATACTGCCTTAGCACCTTTGGAGAGGCCCTCTTTGATCAACTCATGTAAAAAAGAGAACCCACTACCTTCACCAAAGATCTGGAATTCACAATCTACCTATATTTTCTTCTCATTGTATTTACTACTAACTGCTATACCTGTAAATTTCATACACACACACACACACACACCTTTACCCATTATAATGCAAATTCCAGAGGGCAAAGGTCGCTTTTCTCACTTCAGCATTCCCAATATCTATATGCTGTAATTTATTTGTTAGCAAGTCAGGCAGCAAGAGAAAGGAAAAATACACATAAGTACTGAGCACAATTCAATGAGTTTAAAATTTCTGCTATTCCATTCAGAGAACATTTTCCTAGAGGCCTGTGTTGGAGATTTTAATCTAATACTCAAATTAACTAAACTTAAAATTTGAATGTTTATATTGTGTGTGTGTATGTTGCAATGTGCTTAGGTTGATAAGGACTTTCAAGGGTAATATTAACCATCTGTAATTTTTGTCTTTCCACCTATCTTTGGGAATTTTGAGTCAATGGTAGAAGTTTAGGCTCTGAATCAATTTTTAGACATCAATTATTGCAGAATGTGATATTGATCAAATTATTCTCTATAAAGGTTTGTTTTCCCTTCTATAAAATGGAAATAACCACACACCAACTTAATAGGATATGCTAAAATAATTCACATAAAAGCATCACTGTTGCTGGCCAGTGGTGGCACACGCCTTTAATACCAGCACTAGGGAGGCAGAGGCAGGCTGATCTCTGTGCGTTCTACAAGTCTACAAGATGTAGTTCCAAGACAGCCTCCAAAGCCACAGAGAAACCCTGTCTCGAACCCCCCGTCCCAAAAAAAGCATCACTGTTTATCATAAGGCAAGTGATTAGTAGTTGATAATTACTTTTACTATTAAGAAGTTAATACAAATATTTAGCATATCTAAAAACTTTAATATTGCTTAAACATTATGTAACCTGTACTAGTTCTAAAATTATTTTTTTTTGGAAAATGTTAAGACCAAAATCTTCAAAGATAATAAACCACAAATTCAATAATTACTAGTGTGTTAATAATGTAATTTCCAAGACTGAGACTGCTTAGCTATGGCTTTTTGGTCTTTTGTGAGCAATCAGTCAAACTGAAAATACCTGATAAGCTTCATGAAAAGATCTTTCTCTTTCCTGATGAATGTCTATCTCTTAGGTATTCTAAACTTACTTAATGGACTGAATGCTTGTCTTATATGAATTCTTATGTGGAAATCCTGAGTTCCAACATTGGGAGACAGAGTATTTGGAAGGTATTTAGATGGAAGCAAAGCCCTCATAAGTGGGATAGTGTCCTTATACAAGACAGGTCTTTTGCCCCTTATGCCACGTGAGGACATGGTGAGAACATGGGTATCTGTAATCAAGAAACAGGCTCTTGCCAGACCCAATTCTGCTGGTGCCTTGATTTCGGACTTTCATATTCAAGAACTGTGAGAAATATCCATTCTTATTTGAGCCAGTTTTTGATAGTGTGTTAGAGACTAAGTGAGTACTCACAGTACATCAGTGATCCCCATGAATACGCCCCAGGTTTGCTGATTCAGTAGTTACTTCCGAGAACCAGAAGCTGCTGTACTCACTTTTGTTATTACAATGAATAGATAAAGAAAAAGATTAAAACTAGAGTCACCAACTTCTAAGTACTCTTAGAATACAGCTGTTATTAATCCACCCCAAATTAACTACTAAAAAGAGAAATGAAACTGTCTAGTGGAACAAAGGGACTAATTAAGAATGGGGGGGGATAGGTGAGAAAGAGGAAGGTAGTGGGGAAGGGGGAGATATGTTTAAAGTACATTGTAGGACTATATACAGACTTCATCTCTCTCTCTCTCTCTCTCTCTCTCTCTCCTCTCTCTCTCACACACACACACACACACACACACACAAATTAAATTTTGAATTTTAAAAATCAAGTCATTTCTTTTATCAGGAAGTATTTGTAATAGAATTAATTGTTTTAGGGAAATTCTTTACTAGATTTTGTTGCAGGGTGTGGTGGAGCATATCGTCATTTCCTAGTATTTGGGAGTCAGAGGCAGGTGACTCTCAATAAATTTGAGGCCAGTGTGGTCTACACTGAGTTCCAGGTCAGTCAGGGCTACATAGTGAGTTACCACAAAAGAGGGAGAGAAGAGGGAAAAGGATGGATGGAGGGAGTGAAGAAGAAAAGACAGGCAGGCAGACACTGTCAGAATTTATTTTTTAAAATAGTAACGAGTTTTTTTTTTTCCCGAGACAGGGTTTCTCTGTGGCTTTGGAGGCTGTCCTGGAACTAGCTCTTGTAGACCAGGCTGGTCTCGAACTCACAAAGATTCACCTGCCTCTGCCTCCCTAGTGCTGGGATTAAAGGCATGCGCCACTACCGCCTGGCTTGTCAGAATTTTTTTAGGGTGAAAGATTGTTTTCCCAGTTAACAAGAAGTTAATTTCATTATTACATAATGACTAGAACCAAAGCCATGTTAAGAGGAGGTGTTGAGGAAGTAAAAGTTTTATAATACATGGTCAATAAATCATCAACTTGTTTTGGCCAAAGATACTGTTTATTGCTCTTTCAAGCATATAATAGACTCACAGTTTAATGAAAGTTTTGAGCCAAAGTCCAGGCTAATGATTAAAAAAAGACTAGCTGAATATAGAACCAGAACTCCAGAGACAGGTACAAGCACTGATACCGGTATCTTAGAAACTATATAGTAGAACTGGCAAAAGTCACATAGGAAGCAAGTTACAACCTCTAAGTACAGTTCCCTGATTTAGTTTACACTCTAGTAATAAGAGTCACACTGGCCAGGTGGTGGTGGCACACATCTTTAATCCCAGTACTTGGGAGGCAGAGGCAGGTGGATCTCTGTGAGTTCAAGGCCAGCCTTGTCTACAGAGCTAGCTTCAGGATAGCCAGGGCTGTTAAACAGAGAATCCCTGTCTCAAAATAACAACAACAACAACAACAACAACAAAACCCCCAAAACAAAGAGTCAGCAAAATGGACTAGCAAGTGGAAAGATATGAAAAACAGAAAAATCACAAGGTCATGAGTCTTTAATATTAGCCTTTTCAGTTCAAATCCTTTCCTTTGCTCTTCAAAATTACCTACTAGACACACTGCCTATGAATCTTGCATGCTAAAATATGCAGCTCATACATTCCTCTCATTTACCCCCTTTCCCTCTCTTCTGTAGTTCCTATTTCTAGTAATATCTTTCATAAACTTCATTGGTTATGGACCTCAGTATTACCTTAAAGCAAGAAAGAAAAATAAGTGGATATTTCATAAATCAGCATAAACTGTGAATTAAACATGTTGTTTGGGACAATTTGGTTTCCTTGTAATACATTTAACTAATGTTGTAACTATGTATATTTTTCAATAAAACAATATGAAGAAATAAAGTCTAAATCTTACCTGATGCTTCACGTAATGATTCACATAAGGGGTTGCCATTCTACTAACTTTGAGACAAAATGGACATAGCAAGTTCTTAGTGTTTTCGTGAGTTAATTTAAAGTGAGTTTCTACATCAGAAAATATTGACGATCTAAATTGGCAAATCTAGAAATAGAAATAAAGTTTAAGTTCAACATAAAATTTTATAACTTGCATACAATTTACATCAAATTAGCAGTGAGACATCATTGGTTTAGAAAAACATCCTGCACTAGAGATATTTCAAACCATAGCTAGACTTAATTGCTCCTTTCAGATCTATCATCCCTTACATTGACTTAAGTTTTCAAGCACTAACATCTCTTATTTTATAGGCTAAGCCAGAGACAATTTATTTTTATGTTGCTTTCTTAATACTGGGAGTCACTTCAAACTCTGGAAAAACTCTGGTCAAAAGCATTTAGTTAACTTCTCTAATATTTCCTATTTCCCCCAAAAGTCTATATTCTTCCCTATATAATAATCCCACTTTTGTCTTTCTCCAATTGGACAATTGTCTATTACAATAGTCAGAGAACTATGGCCAGGAAGGCCGAATTCAGCCTATTACTCCCACAAGCAATGTATGTATTCAACCAAAAGGGAATTTCACTAAATACAGAAGCATTTCAATTTTAGTATACTAATTTTATTTAGTTTATTTGATGTTTCAGAAATTAAAACGAAAAATACTATTTCATGGAATGCAGACATTGAAGAACACACTGAAGCATGTAACAAACTTGTATACCTGGCAAATATATGGCATTTCACCAGGTTTATGAGTGTCCTTCATGTGTTGTAAAAGCAGATGCTCGGTTTCAAAAGACAATTCACAGATTTTGCAAATAGCTGAAAAACAAACATACCATTTTCACATGCATATTAAAACAAGATTCATTTTGAATAATCATAACATCAAGTAATACAGTATCACTACTACCACTACCAGTAATAGGAATAGGTGGTCTTTAAGGTCCCCTCATAATCAGATAATCAAATTTGGTAAAACTGTCACTTACTAGAAAAACCATGAGGAGTGTGTGTACTCTCAATGTGGCACTGTAGCTGGAAGGGGTTGGGATACTGTCTGAAGCAGTGCTGGCACGTAGTATGGCTTTCCCAGGATTCGCTGTTCTGTTTTTCATGTTCCAAGTGGTGTTTCATGTGGTTCATGAACCTATAAATGATAGTAAAACAGATGCAAAAGTACAGATTTATAACAACAAAAGGTTCACAAATCATTAACTTATCCTAAAATTTAAAATGTAGTTGCATGACTGTAATTCAAAATATTGTCTCTATGACCTAAAAGCTTTCTAGAAAAGTGTATACTTATGGTATGGTTGGAATGAGATTGGTCCCCATAGGCTCATGTAGCATGCTTGCTTCCTAGTTGATGGAATTGTTTGGGAAAGATTGAGTATGGCTTTGTTGGAGATGTGCCACTGGGGATGGGTTCAGAGGTTTAAAAGCCCTTGCTATTCCAAGTTAACTTGCTGCCTCTCTCTCGGCCTTGAGATGTCTCAACATGTAAGCTGTCAGCTACTGCTTCATGCTTGCCTGTTTACTGCCAGACTTTGTGCCATGATTAGCCTCTGTAATTGTTAGCCACAAATTAAATGCATTAAATGCTTTTTTTTTTTGGTCTTTCGAGACAGGGTTTCTCTGTAGCTTTGAAGCCTGTCCTGGAACTCACTCTATAGACCATGATGGACTTGAACTCACAGAGACCTGCCTGTTTCTGACTCCCAAGTACTGGGATTAAGGTGTGTGCCACAACCACCTGGCTAAATGCTTTCTCTTATAAGTTGCCTTGGCCATGGTATTTTAAAGTCATGGCAATAGAAAAAAAAAAAAAAAACTAAGACAATACTAGCTCAGCATCCATGTCTGTATAACTAACTACCAGGAGGTTGAGAAAGCAGTATTCATTTGAGGTTATGAGTTTACATCTCATCTGGGAAACATAGTAGATTCTATCACTAAACAAAAGTTGTGTATCTAATCCCAACACTTGGGAGGGGGAAACAGGAGGATCAGAGTATCAAGGTTATTCTCTACTACTCAACAAGTTTGAGGCCAGTCTAAGACACTGACTAAAACAAAGGTTAATTTCACTAAAGGGCTCTTGAAACCTCTTTTCCCATTTCTGTTTTTAAAATAATCCAGTAATATGTCCAATATTAAATATCACTAATTTGCGATAACTATCATAATTTCAAATTTCTAGCTATTGTTGGTAAAAATAAAACAGTAAGCTTCTTTTCTATATATATGAAATATTATTTATATTGACTTTCTATGTACCAATCCTGGCTGTCCTGGAACTTGCTTTGGAGATAAGGCTGGCGACTGAGATCTGCCTGTCTCTGTCTCCCAGGTGCCGGGATTAAAGGTATACACCACTATGCCCTGCTCTATATTTCAAAATAAAATACTTAGAGAAGGCAATCTGGCATCAAAGGCAGCATAACTTATACATTTCCTCAAGGTGGTAAATGAATTGCTTTTAAAATGCTTGAAATAAAACATGTTGCTGGGCAGTGGTGGCACACACCTTTAATCTCAGCACTTGGGAGGTGGAGGCAGGCAATCTCTGTGAGTTCGAGGACAGTCTGGTCTACAAAGCTACACAGAGAAACCCTCTTTCAAAAACCAAAAAAAAAAAACCCAAAATTATTGCCTATAATTATGGTTTGTTTTATTTAATGATACTGGGTTACTGTTGTTATAACTACCTGCTACAGTTTGAATCTGAAGTATTCCTTGAAGGCTCATATATTGAGGGCCTAGATATCAGATAACAGGCTTTTTGGGAAGTGACTGGATCCTGAAGGCTCTGATCTAATCAATGGATTAATTCTTTGGTGGAGTCTTAATATGATACATAGCATTACTGGGAGGTGAGCCTAGCTGAGAGAAGTAGGTCATTGGATATAGGTCCTAAAATGATGCACCCTGTCCCTGGCATCTCCTTTGCCTCCTGGATACCAGAAAGCAAACAACTTTCCTTCACTATTCCCTTCCTCCATGATGTTTCTGCCTTTTGAAAGGCATCAGCTAATCATGGATTGAAACCTCTGAAACCATGAACCAAAACAACCCATTCTTCCTTAAAATCATTTCTCTTAGATATTTGCCACAATGTCAAAAATTGTAAATACAGCTGGAGAAATGGCTCAATGATTAAGAGCACTGGCTGTTTTTCTTTATGACCGGAGTTCAATTCCCAGAACCTACATGGCAGCTCACACCTGTCTGTAACTTCAAGATCTGACACCCTCACACAGACATACATGCAGGTAAAATACCAATTCAAATGAAATAAAAGTTAAAAAAAACCAAAGATTCCCGGAAACTTTAAAAAAAAAATACAATGTTAATGCTTGTAACACCTTCCATTTAGTTTTACACTGTTAGTTCAGCTTCTTCTTTTTTTTTGTTTTTTTTCCAAGACAGGGTTTCTCTGTGTAGCTTTGGAGCCTATCCTCGATCTGGAGACCAGGCTGGCCTCGAACTCACAGAGATCCGCCTGCCTCTGCCTCCCGAGTGCTGGGATTAAAGGCGTGCGCCACCACCGCCCAGCTTAGAACCTACTTTTTCTAGAATCCAACAGACTGAAGACTAGCAGTTCTTTAGGATTTCCCTAGGACTCTGGCATCTTGCTTGGGGACTGCTGAGACATCCAGTCTCATGGACTAAACAACTACCAAATCCTTGGCCTTTCCATCAAAAGATAGCCACTGTTAAACTACTTGGACCACAGCCTGTAAACCACTCTAACAAACCCTCTACCAATATACATATATTCATGCTATCAGTTACAGAACCTAATACAGATTGGAATGTGATGGTCTAAATGAGAATGGGCCCGATAGGCTCATATGTTCCAATACTTGTTCCCCAGTTGGTGGAATTGTTGGGAAAGGATTAGAAGGGATGTGTAAGTGGAGGCAGGCTTTAAGGTTTCAAAGCACTCTGGTCATTCTCAGTGTTTTGATCCCTCTCTGCCTCCTCCTTGTGGATAATGATGTGAGCTTTCTGCTGGCTTGCTACCATGCCTCTGTTTCACCATCATGGTCTCTGACCCTTTCAAACAATAAGCTCAAATTAAACACCTTCTTGTATAAGTTGTCGTGGTCATGGTGTTTTAATACAGCAATAGAAAAGTAATGCAGTGAAGTGGAAAATATGTCATTTTCCTTGTAAGATACAGTAAATATTCTTGTCTTTATCTGAAAAAAAAAAAAACTATAGCTGGGTAGATCCAGGTATCAAACTTTGAAATACAAGAAAAATAAAAAAACTTTCTGTTGTGGAATATTATTTTAATTGGACAAAGATGTGTTAAATTCATTATGCTGCAGAACACTACGTTAACTGTGTAAAGGTGTGTTACCTTTCTTTTTGTTGCTTTTGTTTAATTATGAAAAGATATATTGCTGTTTCACTTTGTCTGCCTAAGGCACTTAATTGATCTAATAGGCAGGAGAGGGATAGGCAGGGCTTCTGGGCAGAAAGAATAAATAGGAGAGGAAGAAAAAGAAGAGCATAAGGGAGAATGAGAGAGGCACACCGGGGTCAGCCAGGCAGTCAGCCACCAGCCAGCCAGCCAGAAGAAGCAGTGAAAATGAGATATAAAGAAAGGAAAGAAAAGGTAAAAAGCCTCAAGGCTAAAGGTGGATAAAGATAAACAGGTTAATTTAAGTTAAAAGAGCTAGCCAGAAAAGAGCCTAAGCTGGGTCGAACATCCTCTCCGGGCCATGATTTGGGAGCTGGTTGGTGACCCTAAAGAAAAAGCCTGGTACAATTTTCAGCATAACAAATAGCCTTTCTTGGTAGAAGTATTACAATGGTTTACGTATGATAACAAAGAAAAATAAAATGTATTTACATTAAAAAGATCAAAATGAAAATTATCATTTAATATTCAAACAAGTAAGAAATATTTACATACCTAATATTATTTTTAAGAACTTTTGAGCAACTGAAGCATTTAAAAGTTGTGTAGGTCTTCAGTTCTTCCTCAATAAATCCGTCATATCTTCCATAATAAAAATCACCAACTAGCATGATCAATTTGTCTTTCTCTGAGGTAATTCTAGATTTTTTTTCATCTCCTGAATGTTTCTCCATAAATTTATCAATCATATCTGGGCAGCAGCGCTGAAAGAGGAGAAAAAGCATGTTTTATTTGTAACTCATAAAAATCAGCTGTCAAAAATAAGTTCTATATTTACAATAGGTTCAGATCATATAAAGCTGTTGCAAAGCTAAACAAGGAAACCCTGTCTCATAAAAAAAAATGAAAGAAAGATATCCACCAAAAACAATGGCTTCCTTCCTTATAAACTGCAAAATTCCAATAACAAACACCACTTGGGAGATACTATATTAAATGAAATAGGTCAGTAACAGGACAAATAAATATTTCATGATTACACTTACACAAGAAATCTACAATCGTCAAAATAATACTAGAGAGTAGAATGCTGAGTGCCACAATCTGGAGAAGTAGCAAATGGGGTAGTACTACTCAATGGATATATAGGTTTATTCAAGATAAATAGGCCCTAAAGATTTACTGTACAACATTTAACATGCATAGCTGACAACACTGAATTGGAAGTTTAAAAATTTGTTAAGAGGATAGATTTTATGTTGTTATCACAGAAAATGCAAATGGATAGGTGGAAGTTTCTGAAAGTGGTGTACGCTTATGGTTTCACTGATTTCCACACACCTATACTACCAGTTAAATCTTTTTTCTTTTAAAAATTTTTTATTTATTTTACATACCAACCACAGTTCCCCCTCCCTCCCCTCTCCCTTCCCCCTACTCTCCTCCATCTCCCTCTATTCCCCATCTACTCCTCAGAGAGGGTAAGGACTCTCATGGAGAGTCTCAACTAAGCCTGGCATATCAAGCTGAGGCAGGACCAAATCCTCCCCCCCCCTCCAGTATCAAGGCTGAAAAAGGTAAATCTACATCAATGACTGCAAATAGGTTTAACTAAACTCCTGAAAGAAAAGAGATTTCACATATGGTTAGAAAGAAAAAGTAACACACATAAAAGTTAGAACACAGAAACAATAAAGGGCTTTGGAAATAGTGAAAATAAAAGGATGAAATAAGAATATAGCAAGCAGCTGGGTGAGGTGGCACATGCCTTTAATCCCAGCATTTGGGAGATGGGGGCAGGTGAATCTCTGAGTTCAAGGCTAGTAAGGTCTACATAAATAATCCCAGAACTGACAGGGCTCCATAGAGACCCTGTCTCAAAATACGAATAAGTGAATAAATGAAGGAATTTAGCAAGCAAATGGAAAAAAGAAAAATAAGGATTATGAGGGCTGGGGAAATGGTTCAGTGGGTAAAGAATCTTTTGGGCATGGGTGAGAACCTGACTTTGGATCTCCAGAATCCACAAAGTGGAAAGTGCACATTTACACTCAAACACACAAATGTGCACAGACATAAACAAATAAAGGATAAGGAATAAGTAAATGATTAGATTAAATTAAAATGGAATTTAGGCCAAAATGTATCAAACAAAGCAAAAGGACACTTTATTTAAAATGCCAGTGAAGTTATGAGAGAGAGATAGAGAATTATATCCTAAAGAGAATACAAAATAGAACTGTCAAATATCAAAAGAAAGTACTGATGATGTGAGACTGGATTCACTATTCTCACATGCTCAGGGAGCTGCATGGACTAACACAGTATCAGTTTTGCTCCTAGAACATGTATTTGTATTTGAAATTTTGGGAACTCATTCTTACTTCTCTACTTATCCCCAAGATTCAGGATTTAATAAAAATCTGTCTTTGGAACAGTGAGCAGAATCTTTTCCTAAGATGTCTCTCTGTATTATCTCTATCCTTTTTTGCCACATGTCATCTATCTTACTGTTTTTCTTGTCTCCTTTCTCACTGCCATTTACATGGGGCAGGCAAATAGAAGACTATCTTTTTAAAGATTCAATAGAATGCTATATTATCTAGTAACATACTTTAAGCAGAAATCCCATACTTTTTTAGTAGCTTCAAATTAATCTAAAACCTAAGTTCAGGAGCTATAAAGTGCATAAAGCTATAATTCATTTATAACTCTATATATCCTATTCTGGATTGAGTTAAAACTATCATTTTGTAAGAAATGCTCCATTAGGAAATTGTGGAATATTAAGACATAAAACTAAGATTTCCATTGAGAAATATTAAATAGATATGAGAACATGGAAACAAGAAAAATATAAGGAAATTTTAGGTTACATTGAAGATTAACAAAATGTCTGCTTTAAGAGAAGTATAAAGAATGATATGATTTAGTCAATAAAACATTAGTTTATTAATTTTCAATTAAAATTAAAAGGCAATGCACATATACTATGGAGTATGCATGATCACATACTATAGTGTATATATGATGAAATTAAATTTTAAAACTCATGATTGGGAATAATTTAAATCTTATATAATCACTATGAAAATTTTTTACTCATGAAAATGACAATAAAAGCTTTATTATTTAAATATCTAGACAAAAATTTATTCTCTATTATTCTTACTATTTCATGGATTTGTAAACATTTTCAAAACTCAACATTTGAAACTATTTTACCTTCATGTGGTATTTCAAAGGATCCAAATAACTGAACTTAACTTTGCACTTTGGACAACATGTTAGTGAAGATGCTCCAGTTTTAGACTGAATTGATGAGGTATATTCATCTAAAATAAATTGAGGACTTTTATGAGTGAAAATCAATCTTTTAAAAACTTAAACATCTATAAAAATCATCACAGTTATTGAAATTTTCTAACACATTTTTCTAAGTGAGATTTCATACTTACTTGATACAACAACCTGTGTGAAAGCACTGGAAGGAGATGATGAAGAGGAAGGAGTTGTTTCAGAAACACTTGCGTTGGTCTTTGGCTTTTTTGGATTAACACTGTTGTCTTTGGAAGTGGAAGGATGTTTTAATCCTAATGAAGTTTGATCGATACCTACAAAGATTTGAACACCAGGGAAGATATTTAAAATGCTTTAGTATAGAACATTACTTATGTAACTTGCTATAAAATGGCCTTAGATTTAAAATTTATTAAAAATGCCTTGGAGCTAACTTAAGTGAAAAAAATTATATAGTCAAAAAGCAGAAACTAGACAAAAAAGCAGCTTCAATGGATCATATATATATTTCAGATTCACAAAGTAAAATTTGTACAAGAAAACTATAAAGATACTTTCAAATAAAGCTCTCCATTAAAGGAGGCAGGCTGAGTAAAAATGAAAAGTATAACTCCCACAAAACCCAAAGCAACAAAAATATAACAAAAAGAGGGAGAGAAAAAGAAAGGTAGATTACTTTCTCTTAGCTAAGTTCTTACAAATGAATTTATGTTTTAGAGATTAAATACATTCAAACATAAAAAATACTCATTCTAAAATTCAGGAGAATAAAAGTTTTTTAAAATTTTGAGCTATCCAATGAAAGTTGAATTTGATCTTCTCCCAACTAATAATATGACAAGCTGTTTAAATTATTTGGTTATTCCTTATGTAGAAAGTGGAAACAAAAATGCTTCAGCCATTCATATGAAAAAATCTAGAATTTCTACAATGACCTTCCAACTACTATCCTGAGTTGATCTGTTTAAGAAACAGGCACAGACCCAGAAAAAATGATTTTGTAAAATAATCCAAAATAAATTGTACTTTGTGACAAACGCTCTAAAACCACACATGCTCTCAAATGTACATTCACAGGAGAAGCAGTAGACATATTTTTTTGAAATACTTATGCTGTTTCATTCTTTTCGATGACAGAATTCTTTTTCCTATCATTAGAGGCTATGGTTACTGAATGATTACTGCCAGCACTTGAGACTGACTTTGGTTTTGTTACTTTTTGTTTTTTAAGATGCCGGTGTCACTTGAATAATCAATAAATTTTGGCATTTTGCACTAGGTAACATTATACAATATGCTAGGTTATAAAAATAGACCATTTTAATATAGCTTTTAAGGATTTCTTTTTATTATATTTATGTGCATGTATGTTTGTGCATCTCTGTGAATGTATGTTACATGCATGCCTGTAGAGCCCAGAAGGTGTCAGATCTCCTGGAGCTGGTGTTTGTGTATCTCTGTGAAAGTGCATTGCATGCATGCCTACAGAACCCAGAAGAAGGTGTCAGATCTCCTGGAGCTGGTGTTTGTGCATTTCTGTGAATGTATGTTACATACGTGTCTGCAGAGCCCAGAAGGTGTCAGATCTCCCAGAGCTGGAGCTCCAGGTGGTTGGGAGCCACCTAACAAGACATGGGTGGACGGAACCAAGCTTAGGTCCTTCAGAAGAGTAGCAAGTGCTTTTAACTGCTGAGCCATCTCACCAGTTTCCTAATATATAACTTTTGAAGCACAGGAATATCTAAATTAGAGTTTTAAATACTGATCCTTCAAGTTATTAACTTTCATTGCTTTGGTCTTTTTCCCTTCTTTCAAGCCTTCCTATTTACACACATAAAAATGAGCAGGTAGCCGTAGTTATATCCAGTGGGTCACACAGCAAAAGCAAAAAGAAAAACAAAAGACAGAAAAGTGGGATGGGGACTTGGTTCGAGGACTGGGGGTTGGTGAGAATGGGACAGGTATGGGGTGGGGGAATGAGTGTGGTCAGAATGCATTACGTATATGTGTTAAACTGTCAAAGAAAAAATTGATGAAAAAGAGTCTTTCAAAATTATTAATCTTTGAAATGAAGTCCCACTTTGTAGCTCCAGCTGTCCTGGACTTTGCTATGTAAACCACACTGGTTTTGGACTCACAGCAATCCGTATATCTCTGCTGAGAATAAAGACATGCACTACCATGACTGGCTAAAAAACAAAAATCTTACTCTCATAAAAATTCTATTTCCCAGTGGGCAGTGGTGGTGAATGCCTTTAATCCCAGCACTCAGAGGCAGAGGCAGGTGGATCTCTGCGAGTTCAAGGCCAGCCTGGTCTACAGAGTGAGTTCCAAAACAGTCTCCAAAGCTACAGAAAAACCCTGTGTGGAAAAACAAACAAAAAATTCTATTTCCCTTCTATTTCCCTTTCAAGTTCAAATCTAATTTTCTCTAAGAACCTTCCATGGTCATCCTAGACAAGACGTGCTTTCAAACATATCACAGATTAATCATCATTATTATAAACTTTAATAAATCATTCAAAGTTTATAAAACAACTTTCCCTTTTCTTACTTTGGCAAACTCAACAAAATCCTAAAATGAGTAACATTATCTCCAAATGGCTCACATTAGGTCTAGAGAATGAATGCATTATGTGAGAAATATATAAAATATATATAAAATATAAAATAATATTTTAATAATGTGAGAACAGTAAAATGTAAGAAGTTAGGTGACTTGATAAAGCCTACACAAATCTGTAGAACAGAAGTTTAAACCTGAATCTTCTAATCCAATGTTACCAGTGTTTACTATTCAGGACAAAGCTCTCTTCTCTACATTTGAAAAACCTTTTGTTACTCAAAATGCAGAGATGGGGATCTCTGTGAGTTCAAGGCCAGCCTGGCCTACTGAGTGAGTTCCAGGACAGCCTTCAATGCTGCAGAGAAACCCTGTCTCAAAAACCAAAAATTAAAAAAAAATCTTTTGTTGAGATAGAGTCTTAACTAGCCCATGCTGACCTTGAACATGCTGTAGCCAAGACTGGCCCTCAGACTCCTGGTCCTCCTGGCTCCACTTCCCAAGTGGTGGGATTTCATGCATGTGCCACCACACTCAGCGCAAGTTTTTAAAATAATGAGTAGGTGTTACTGTCTTTAACTTTCAGAAACTTCACAAATTGAGACTTATTTTAGGAATGAGATCATGTGCTTGGTAAAATCAAATTTAAGACAACTATTTTATTTCCCTATCCATTTTGGTTCTTGGTTATTTTGCTAACTGGATCTAGGTTAATATCAACTGAAGTATATTTAGCAAAGTGAGAAAATATTTTGGACATTCAAACCACTACAAAACTTTTCCTTTAGTTTGATAAATGTAATATACTACTTACAAGTAAATAAAAATTCAGATGATAATTATGTTCCTCTCTAGTGAGTGTATCAAAGTATATCTTGCTTTGTGAGTGACTTGCAGTGGCAGCACATACTACACTAGAGAAAATACTTTATTCCATTTTCCCACTAGCATACTAATTTACATCCACAAAGAAGTTTTTCATGGTAAAAATTTTTTTAAATGAATTTCCTTTCAATTGTCCAATTTCTATTCCTTCAATGGGTATATACTACGTCATGTGCAAATCATTATCTCTTTAGTCTTGTCATTTTATAATACCACCCCTATTATCACATTTAACTATCTCATATATGTATGTATATATGTATGTATGTTTTTATTATATAGAAAGTTTACTAGGAAATAAACTAAAGCCATGCAATTTTATAAATTAATGGACTCCAAATAATAAATACATTGTTATAGAGTATTTAAAAGTCATCAGGTCACTTCTCTGACTCACAGAAATTATATTAAGATTTCATAGCTTACAGGTAGTTCTAAATGAGAATAAGCTCAGCTAGGTATGGGGTGGTCTTTAATCCCTGCACTCAGGAGGCAGAGGCAGGCGGATCTCTTTGAGTTTGAGGCCTGCCTGGTCTACAGAGTGAGTTCCAGAACAGCCAGGACTACACAGACAAACCCTGTCTCAAAAAAAATCGAACAGAAAGAAAAGAAATAAAAAGAGAATTAGCTCAAGTAGCACATACTAGCTAAACCAACAGACATGAAAAGCATTCAGGATGATTACCTCAATTTACATCTTATGCAAAAAAGTAACACGAAAGCACCAATTTTAGAAGAGAATTTTAAAAATGAGTGTGTATTATGTGGGTGTACCTGTGGAGGGTAGAGGACAACCTGCCAGAGTCAGTTCTCTCCTCCTATAGTGTGGGTTCAAAGATCATACTCTGATCATTAATGGCTTGGTGGCAATTGCTGAGCCATCATGCTGGCTTTTAAATCTTTATTAATTTGTTTGTTTAATGTGCATCTGTGCATGGCATGGAGATGATTCTCTACTTTTACTATGTGGCTTCCAGGGATCCAACTTAGGTTATCAGTTTGGCAGTAAGCACCTTTACCTGCTGAGCCATCTTTAGAGATTCCATATGAACATTAACTAAGTTAAGCAATTCTAAATCAAACCTTCTGTACTCTTTTTCAGTATGCTGGAGGATGGTGTATCAATGGTTGAGTCTAACTGTAAGACAGAAGAAGCACCTGGATCATCTTGTGAAGAAGTCTTTGAAAAACTCTGTAAAATGTTAAAAGTTATTTTGTTTGTTAATTATTAGAGAAGTAAACCAAACTGTATGCTAGCACGAAAAAGACAAGTTAGAAAACACAAAAGCATATTGGCATTCATTATTTTTGTAATTTTTCTGGAAAACTAAAAATAGCTGTAAATAAAATGTTAAAATAAAAAAAAACACTGACAGCACTGGCAAGGCTTCATTTTTGGTATGCACGTACTCCTCTGCATGAGCATTTTAGCAGTATCTACTAAAGGCTTTGATATAATCATTCCACTTCTAAGACTTTATATTAAGGAAATGAAAATGTTAACAGAGTATTTGTAATAGAAAAATATGAAAATCTGTGTATCCAACAACAGCTGAATAATAAATTCTCAATAAAAAATTCAGTGAAAAATGAGTAATAGGTGTCAAATCTGTGTAAATATGGCCCTGAATGACAGACTAGACTATCTATAGAAAATAAAAATCAAAATATAAAACATATTTCCTAATTTCTAATCATATATATATATATATATATATATATATATATATATTTCACAATAGGAATACAAAGATTTTGTTTGCTTGTCTTACGGTTTAAAGTTGGGAGGTGATTAAGTTGTAAGAATCTTTCTTTCTTACTAAATATTCTTTTTTTTTAATTAAGGGAAAGGAAATGAAACAGGGTTTCCCAATATTACCTTGCATAACCTGGGACTGACTATGTAGAACAGACTGGCCTCTTCATCCTCCTACCTCAGTCTCCTGAGTGTCAGTAACAGCCATATGCTACCATGACTGGCCTTGTTACTAAATTTTCTCATCAGTTTTTTAGGAAGTTAAAGAGACAGAGACTGGAGAGATGATGTCTCAGTGGATAAGAGTACTTGCTGCTCTTGCAGGGTACCTGGGCTTACTCCTCAGAACCCACATAGAGGCTTACAACTGAATACAACTCTAGTTTCAGGGGATCTGACATCTTTTTCAGCTTTTATATGTACAAAACACATCACGTGGTGTACATTCTTGCCCATAGACATATGAATTATGGAGACAGCTATTGAAATTACCTAAAACAGTCAGGCACTGGTGACTCATGCCTTTTTAAAAAGTATATACTCAAATATATATATATATGTATATATATATATATAATATATATATATATATATATATATATATCTTATGGGTTAATTTGGTCAGAAATCCGATGTCTATTAGTTATTAGCTGGCCTTTGGAGAATCATTCAGGTTCCCTGAATTCCAGTCTCCTCAACCATAAATTGGGAGTAATAGCCTCCCTCATTGGGATGTCCTAAGAATTGTGTAAGATTTACATTTGTACATATAAAATGCTAGGCATTACCACTATTTCTTACTTCTATTAAAAGTCTTTTGTTATTGCTCTACTGGGGGGTTATTTTATTTTGTGAGACACAGTCACACTATATAGTCCAGTCCAGTCTGGAACTTATTAGGAGACTAGTCTCAAACTCACAATCCACTTGCCCTCAATGTTCCCAAGTACTAGGACTACAGGCATGTTAACAACCATGCTGGCTTAAAATGTTTAAGAACTAAACAAGGGGTCTGAGAATAAACAGTCATGATTTGTGAATAATAGTCCCAATTAAAAACACCTACATTTACTCTTAAAAATGTGATTTCCTGTGTTTCCTCCTTACTTGATTGTTTCTTTAGATGTACAGTAGCTTTTTAGTTTTAAGAGATCCCCCTTGTCAATTCTGAAAGTCCTTTCCTATACCTGTATCACATAGGATACTGCCTATGTTCTCTTCTGGCAGTTTCCATGATTCATGTTGTAAACTGAGGTCTTTGATCCACTTTGAGTTAATTTTTGTGCACGGTGATAGACATGGGTCTAATTTCAATCATCTACATGTGGACACCCAGTTTTCCATAACCACTGGTTGAAGATGCTGCCTTTTCTCCAGTGTGTGTTTTTGGCTTCTTTGTCAAATACTAGGGGTGGAATATGGGTTACTGGGTATGGGAAGGGCAAAGGGAGAGAGTCATGACTTTGGTACAAAAATTCTAGGTAAGGTAGCCATTGGATTTGTAGTGTTGATTTTAATATATCAGGAACATCTGTATATAAAAATCACAATATTTACTTTATTACTATATAATTGTGTCAGCATAATAGTGTCCTTTTTAATACAATGAAATGATTTTAGTTTTAAAATGAAGCCGAGTGTGGTGGCTATCTCTGAGTTTGAGGTCAGCCTGGTCTACATAGTGATTTCCAGAACAGTTAGAGCTACATAGTGAGACCCTGTCTGGGAAAAACAAACAAATAAGAAAACCTAAAGACAGTGGCATTTTTTTGAGTAATTATGGTAGTTAGCTATAACCATTCTTAATTCTAGCTGGATATATACAATCCACTGTATTCCTGAACTGACTGTGATGCTGAATAATACTTACAGGTTTAGAAACAGCATGAAAACCAGAACTTTCTGAAGACCTGGATTCAGTATGAAATTTAGGCAAAGCAGTCACTGGATTAGGTGATGGATTTCTGTACTGTTGACTTGTAGGTTTGAATATATTAGCAAAAGCTATACATATAAAAACAAAAATATAATGAATAAATTGGTATACAATTGTTTCAAATAGTTGAGTTTAAAATTAAAATAATAAAGGCTTAGCCATTAAGCACAACCACTGCTCTTACAGTGGATCATGATCAGTTCTTAGCACTTACATCAGGTGTTTAAGCAAATATTTAGTATGAAGATAGTATAGTAATACTGTACCTGGACTGAATGAGTCACTCCTTAGTCCCTTTGAAGAAGAGCCAGGACTACATCTGTTCAAAATATCTACAAGAATATTTAAAAACTCATTACTAAAATGAAATACATTAAGATAATGGAAAACTGTCTAAAATAGACATACACAACCAAGATAGAAATATATTTATTCCCCTTAATGGTGAAAAGATTTTATGACTCAAGTTCCTGTTACTCAAAAATCAAGTCCATCCATGCCCAATTCTCATGCCACACTTCACACCTCTAGATGTCTGGAAGTTGCATTATGGACCACCTGATTGGAGTGCTTTTCTCATGGTTCTCAATAACATTACTTGAGCTCTGAAAGGAAAACTATCAGATAACAGATTAAGTTAAACCTAGATTTTAGTATCTGATTAGTTTAAGGAATTGGATACACTACCCTAGAAGTCAATTTGGGCCTGACAGGATACTCTGTAATATTTTAGATTGTTATCTCTTGTCCCTGTCTGAACATAAATTTCTAATTACTAAGAAATCATATTTAAATTCAGAATTTTAAAATTTCCCATCACAAGAAGGTAATATCCATGTTACAGTTACTATTGCTGTTGATAAAATACTGTGACCAAAAGCAACTCAGAGAGGGAAGGGTTCATTTCATCTTACAACTTGTACTCCATCATTGAGGGAAGTCAGGGCAGGAATTCAAGCAGGGCAGGAACCTGGAGGCAACAACTGATAAGAAAGGCCTTGGAGGAATGCTGCTTTCTGGCTTGGGCCTCAAGGTTTGTTCAGCCTGCTGCTTTCTTATAACACCCAGTGGTGACATCATCACCTATGGGATGAGCCCACCCACATAAATCATTAGTCAAGAAAATGCACCACACAGGTTTGCTCATAGGCCTATCTGGAATGGGAATTTTCTCAGTTGAGGTTCCCTCTCTGAAGCTAGTACAGGTAAAAAGAACAAAACTATTCTATAAAACTACAAAAAAATCTTTCTTTTTAATCTCTTCATAGAAAAAAAATAGTAAACAGTAACATAAAAAGTAGAGTTGCTATAGGCTTATGGAAATGAAATATTCTATGACAATGGTTCTTAACCTGTGGGCCATGACCACTGTAGGGATCATAAATCAAATATCCCACATATTACATATTTACATTATGATTCGTAAAGTAGCAATATTATAATTATGAAGTAGCACCAAAATAATTTTATGGTTAGAGGTACCATGATGAGGAACTGTATTAAAAGGTCACAGCATTAGGAAAGTTAAGAACCATTCTCTATGAAAACATGTTGGAAATCTAGGGAAAAACCGCTTTTCTCAAATTATTTGACATCCTAATTTTTTTGCTACTTTGTTTTTGAGACAGGGTCTCAGGATATAGCCCAGACTGGCTATGAACTCTCAATATTTCGGGAATTACAAGTTTTTCTTTTTCTTTCTTTCTTTTGGTTTTTCAAGACAGGGTTTCTCTGTGTAGCTTTGGAGCCTATCCTGGCACTCGCTCTGGAGTTCAGGCTGGCCTTGAACTCACAGAGATCCGCTTGCCTCTGCCTCCCGAGTGCTGGGATTAAAGGTGTGTGCCACAATGCCTGGCGAATTACAAGTTTTCTAACTCTGATAAAACTGTGTAAATGATGAAGCAATTGTCTGGATATGAGAATCCTTATTAGACACAAGCAACCTAAGCATTCCAACTACTTCCTTTTCTGCACATCTGAACTAAAAGGAGAAAAGACAACTACTAACAAATAGGATACTTGAATTCTTTAAAAACTGGTGTGGGGGGACACTTTGTCCAGGAAAGATGGGCTAGCTACAAATCTTCACCTCTCCCTCCATTCCTCCAAGTTGAATGCCCCAGCTCTGTATCAGATCACCTGAGGGCCTCTAACAGGCCTCTATGCATTCTCTGCCACCATTCCAGGGGAATTAAGCAGAACTTGATGGTATACCCGGCTTTCATCCCTCCTGTGGGATCCCTCTGCTATCCGCTTTGTCCATCCCCATTCTTAAGTGTCAGATCCCAATATCTAGAAACATATCTTCAACAAAATCATGGATCGAAATTTCACTAACCTAAAGAAGGAGATGTGTATTAAGAAGCATACAGAACACAAATAGACAGGGCCAGAAAAGAAATTCCCTTTGGCATATAATAATCAAAACATTAAATGTAGAGAACAAGGAAAGAATATTAAATGCTGCAAGGGAAAAAGACCAAGTAACATATAAAGGCAGACATATTAGAATGACAGCTTTTTAAAAAGAGTCTCAATGGAGACTCTAAAAGCCAGAAGGCTCTAGACAGATGTTCTACAGACTCTAAAGAGACTACAGATGCCAGCCCAAACCACTATGCCCAGCAAAACTATCAATCACATTAGATGGAGAAAATAAGACATTGCATAATAAATCCAAATCTACCTACAAATATAGCCCTACAGAAGATGCTATAAAGGAAACACCAACCTAAAGGTTAACCACACCCAAGAAAACACAAATAAGTAGTCCCAGATCATCAAATTCAAACACACACACACACACACACACACACACACACACACCATCACCACAAACAACAAAATAACAGAAAATCAACGAACACTTCTCACTGATATCTTTCAACATCAATGGTCTCAATTCTCCAGTAAAAGATACAGACTAGCAGAATAGATGCAAAAATAGGAAAATGCATGCTTCTGCTGCATCCAAAAAACACACCTTAACATCAAGAAAAGACATTACCTATTGCAAAAGGATGGAAGAAGATATTCAAAGCAAATGGAACTAAGAAGCAAGCTGGGATAGCCATTTTAATATCTGACAAAATAGACTTCAAACCAAAGTTAATCGAAGAGATAGGGAACGGCACTGCATAGTCAAAGGAAAAAAAATCCACCAAGGACACAGCAATTCTCAACATTTATGCACCAAACACAAGTGTCAAGTTCATAAAAGAAACACTACCACAGCTTAAATCACATATTGACTCTCACAAAGAATTTTCTCTAAAACTGACCACATATTCATGCATAAGAAAATCTCAAAAGATACAAAAAAATTGAAATAACACTCTGCATTCTATCTGATCACCATGGATTAAAGCTGGATATCAGAAAAACAAAAGGTTCAGAAACTCATGGAAACTGAACACCTCACTACTGAATGGAAAAACGGGTCAAGACACAAATGAAGGACTTTCTAGAATCTAACAAAACAGGATACACGATATACCCAAACTCATAGGTCAGACTGAAAGCAGTTCTAAAAGCAATTTCATAGCACTAAGTCCCTACATAAAAAAATGGAGAGTTCATACTAGTCACTAGCACACCAAAAAGCTCTAGAACATAAATTACACCCAAAAGCAAGATTGCAAGAAATAATCAAATCGAGGCTGAAATCAATAAATAGAAACAGAAAAAAGCACAGAACCAATGAAACATATAGCTTTTTGAGAAAAAAATCAGTAAGATTGACAAACCCCTGTTCAAAGTAGCTAAAAGATGGAGAGAATATCTCAACAAACCAAATTAGAAATGAAAAGGGAAATATAACAACAGACATTGAGGAAATCCAAAGAATCATAAGGACATACTTTAAAAACCTATACTCCACCATATTAGAAAATGGATAATTTTCTTAACAGATACCACTTACAAAAGTTAATTCAAGGTCACATAAACAATTTAAACAGATCTATAACCCCTAGTGAAATAGAAATTAAGTCTTCCAACCTTTCATCCAAAATAAAAGCCCAGGACCTGATGGTTTTAGTGCAGAATTCTACAAGACTTTCAAACAACTCCTCGAATTGTTCCATGAAATAGAAATAAAAGAACATCGTCCATTTCTTTTTGAGACCAATTACCCTGATACCCAAACCACATAAAAATCCAACAAAGAAAGAATTGTAGACCAATTTCCCTTATAAGCATAGATGCAAAAATTCTCTTTCTTCTTCTTCTTCTTCTTCTTCTTCTTCTTCTTCTTCTTCTTCTTCTTCTTCTTCTTCTTCTTCTTCTTCTTCTTTTTTGGTTTTTCGAGACAGGGTTTCTCTGTGTAGCTTTGGAGCCTATCCTGGCACTCGCTCTGGAGACCAGGCTGGCCTCGAACTCACAGAGATCCACCTGCCTCTGCCTCCCGAGTGCTGTATTAAAGGTGTGTGCCACCAACGCCCGGCAAAGAAAATCTCCAAGTACACCTGGGCAAATTGCCATGCCCTGAGTAGAGTATTATTAACTATTTTTTTAAAAGATTTTATTTATTATGTATATAACATTCTGCTTCCATGTATATCTGCACACCAGAAGAGAGCACCAGATCTTATAACGGATGGTTGTGAGCCACCATGTGGTTGCTGGGAATTGAACTCAGGACCTCTGGAAGAGCATTCGGCGCTCTTAACTGCTGAGCCATCTCTCCAGCCCACAAAAATTCTCAATAAAATACTTGCAAACCGAATCTAAGAACACACCAAAAAGATCATCCCGTATGATCAAGTAGGCTTCATCCCAGAGATGTAGGGATGGTTCAACATACGCAAATCGATAAATGTAATCTACCATATAAACAAACTGAAAGACAAAAATCACATGATCATCTCATTAGATGCTGAAAAAGCCTTTGGCAAAATTTAATACCTTTTACAGTAAAAGCACTAGAGAGATTAGGGATAAAAGAGGCATACCTAAACAAAATAAAGGCAATTTACAGCAAGCCCATAGACAACATCAACTTAAATAGAGAGAAACTCAAAGCAATTCCACTGAAATCAGAAAGAAGATAAGGTTGTCTACTTTCTCCATTTTTATTCAATATAGTATTTGATGTCTCAGAACAATAAGACAACTAAAGGAGATGGAGGAGATACAAATCTGAAAGAAGTAAAAGTATCTTTATTTGCAGATGATATAGTAGTTAGTATACATACAAGTGACCATAAAAATTTCACCGAGAAACTCCTACAGCTGAATACTTCAGCAAAGTAGCTGAATACAAACTAATTCACAAAAACATACTCCACGTGCTCTCCAAAAGAGAAACAAAAACACCAACCCAGCCACAAACCCTCTATCTACAATGGAGTACTGCCTGCAAGATATGCTAGGGTAGCCAGGTGATGGTGGCGCACGCCTTTAATCACAGCAGTTAGGAGGTAGAGGCAGGTGGATCTCTGTGAGTACGAGGCCAGCCTGGTCTACAAAGCCACACTAAGAAACCCTGTCTCAAAAAATAAAAAATAATATGCTAGGGTAGTGGTGGCAAAGCTCGTGGGAGTAACCAAACAATACCTGATATGATTTAAGATGGAACCCATATCTGACACTGCTTGGGTGACAAAGAATCTTAGTCTAGATAGCCCAGGGACCCAGGGTAAAACCAAATACTAGTGTTCTAAAACAAACAAAGTATAGGAATAAAATTACTCATAATGACATTCTGCTATACTCATAGATCAGTGCCTTGTTCAGCTATCATGAGAGATGCTTCCTCCTGCAGCAAATAGGAACAAATACAGAGACTCACAGCTAGACATCAAGTAGAGAAAGAAAGACCTTGGAACATTTAGCCCTAAACAGTATGTGTCCATCAAATATCTCTCCTCAGGACTGAGGGAACCCTTGAGAAGAGGAGGCAGAAGGAGTTTAAGAACCAATGGGGATGGAGGGCACCAAGGAAACAAAGTCCTCTAAATCAACAAGATTGATGCACATATGAATTCACAGATTAAGGCAGCATGTACAGGATCTGCACAGGTCTGCACCAGAAAGAGTCCTAGAGCTTTAAGGAGAAGTGGGCACATGTTCCCACCACTAATCTAGAAACATTTTCCAATTTGATAACCACTTGCAAATGAAAATTTAATTTTCTCTAATGGAGTCTCACTGGGGAAACTAACTACTATTAAGATTAGGCTGCAAGCACTGAAAATGAATTCTACACACATTTGGAGGTTCCTTATTTCATAATGTCCTGTCAGGGCTCTTTCTTTTTAAAATTTTATCTTATTTTTAATTTTCATTTTATTTTATCTAGTATGTTTATATTTTTTTCTTCTCTATTTTTATCCTATAGGTCCTTTTGCATATATTATTATGGCTTCCACTTTAGTGTTTTTATGGGATGCTTAAGTGTATGAATGAGTGGGTTTCTACATCTATTATCTGTTTCCTTCTGTTTGTTTGTTGTCCTATTATGTATGATGTGTTAAGAGTTTTTTAAAAAAATCTTACTTTATTATTATCATTTAGAAGCCTATTTGTTTTCTAATGAAAGACAGAAAGGGGGGTGGATCTGAATGGAAGGGGAGGTTGGGAAGAGTAGAGAGGGGGAAACATAATCAGGATTATATACTATGTGAGAAAAATATCCATTTTCAATGAAAGGAAGCCCTACATACAAACAAACAAGGGGGGTGGGCTGGTGAGATGTCTAACTGAGTATAGGTGCTTGATGACCTAAGATTGATGCCCAGCAGCCTTATAGTAAAACATTTGAAAAGTAGGATCTTTATCATATAAGGCCTATAATGCTGTCAGGCAATCTTAATCCTTAGTAATTTAATTATTTCCCTTTTTCTTACACATGATATTTTATGTGTAAGAACATCTTAAGTTCTTACTGACCTTTACCTTGCTTTTTTAAAAAACGTGTGTGTGTGTGTGTGTGTGTGTGTGTGTGTGTGTGTGTGTGTGTATGTTGTACACATGCGTGTTTACACCTGTGTGGGTATATATGCATGTGTGAGGCCCAAGGCATCACGATGCTGGGGCCTTTATCAATCCCTCTCCAGTCTATTCACGGAGGCAAAGAATTGAACCTAGAGCTGGCCAATAAGGTGTGGAGTCTATCCATTCACTTCCCTTTAGTAATCCCCCTGTCTCTGCTTTCAAAGAGTTGGGATTATACAAAGGCTCCCAGTCCCAGTTGGCATTTAAATGGCTTCTGGGGATCCAAATCCCAGTACTTGTTGTTGGAACCCAGCCCCCATGGGGTCTCTAAGAGTTGTTTTCCAGCATAACCACAGGTACCTCCTGTTTTCCTGACCTCACCCCACTGGGATCAATATCCTGTTGTGAACCCTTTGACCTGGGGTTTTTGTAAGTTTGTATATAAGGCTGCTCCACAATAAAGGTGAGAGACATTCTCTCAGAACAGGACCAGGAGTCTTGTGGTCCATCCAAATCTCCAGGCTTTCGCCCAATACTCTGGACTTAGTGGCTAAGAGCAGCCACAAGTGGAGGTCCTACCGAGACCGGGAAAGAAAGGGGACCCTGAGAGATCACCCTCAGAAGGCTGGAAAGCAAGTAAGGAGTTGTGAGGGTGGGTTGCAAAAGGTACTAGAAAATAGGTACCTCAACTCCTAAGAGAGTTGGACTGCAAAGGCACTGGAAAAGGGGTGCCTCAACTCCTAAGAGAGTTGGATTGTAATAGAGATTACGGTCAATCACACAGATAAAGTTTAAAGAGACAAGGTACTGGTAAGATTTAATTTTTACTTTGGATTAAGCAATAATGTTAAGAAAATTATTTTAAAAAATGCAATAAATCCGCCACTGAGGAATCCCTCCTCCAGAGCTACCCACCAGCAGCCTGCTGACCCAGCAGCCCGTGCTTTTGTCCACTTGAGCCTGCTGCGGGCTCTAGTCAGCCAGCAACGATGTGGTGTGCACAGGCTGGCTGGAGAAATTGCCTCCTGAGAAAAAGTTGGGGTGCTATGCTTGGAAGAACCCTGACCTTCAACAAACAAGAGCTCCAAAAGTGGTTTATATCATTACCAATGAGCACACCTTCTACCTGGTGCCTGAGACAGATGCTGACAGGAATAGGTGGGTCCAGAGCATCTGCCAGATCTGCGGCTTCAGTCATACTAAAGAGCACTGATGTCCTGAGAAACCTTTCTTCAGTCAGTCATAATCTCTGCTCTTCTCCAGCTGAATTCAGCAGCTTCACTCAGCCCCTGCTCAGAGCAGGGTCTGCAGCAGATAGTGAGGATGTGTATACCTTGAAGGCACCCAGCAACATCCTGTGTATGGAATTTGGAGACCTCCTAGTGGAGTCAGCCGTAGCTCCCCCACCACAGCACCACAAGACACCTCTGTGGGGCAGCCCTCAACACAGACCTCCAGTCAGTGACTACAAGTATCCAACACGAGGTGAAGAAGCTGCCTGCTGGTCTGTTAAATCTCTAGAAAAGACTGTCATGGGTCAATCAGACACTGCTAGCTCTGATGACAACTATGTGCCCACAAACTCAGTTTCTGACATCCTCATGAGCACAATGCCCCATCACTTTGACAAGCGAGGAAGCAAGATCCAGCCACCCCCGGGTCAATATTCACCTCAAGCCTGGCTGAAAAGCAAAGCCAGTATCAATGAGCTCCCTTTCAAGACACCTGTCACCAAGTCTTTGTCCACGGTCAACCACACCTTTAACTCCAGCTCCTCCCAGTACTGCTGTTCCATCTCCAACACAGACTCCAGAAACAGTGAGGAGAACTATATCCCTATGCAGAACCCAATGTCTTCATCCCCTGTATCCAGTGGCATTAACAGCTCGGCTCCAAAAAAGAGAACTGGCAATGTGAATTACATAGCCCTGGACTTTCAGCCGGTCTCCCAGAGCCCTCATCAAAAGCCATCCACATCATCTGTCACATCAGATGAGAAAGGAGAATATGTCCAAGTGGATAAAAAAAAGAAGACCATACAGGAATGGACAAAGATGCTGCAGTCCTCAAGACCCTCCCAAGATGCCAAGCTATGGTAAGGATGGCGATCCCACCCCCACATCTCCTCTCCTTTGTGGCTTTTGTTCAAAAGATGTATGTATGTTCTGTATGTATGGTGTGGCCACACGTGTGTATGAAGTATGGTCGTAAATGAGTGATTGTTAACAAAAGAATGCTATTGTGTTGTCTTTGAATTGTTTAATTGCTGGGGAAAGAGCAACAGTTGTTAAAGTACAGGTTAAGAGGGAAATTTCTGCTTTTTTTCCATGGAAGGTGAAGAGTTGTGGATTCCTTCCAGACTGGTATGGTTTCATGGGGCAGGACCCCGTGAAGCAGTGGCCCAGGTGATCTGAATATTTGTTTTCATTTAAATTTGGTCAGTTAGAAATGGTAGTGGTCACAGTCAATCACTTTTAAAAGGAAAAAGGAGGAATATGATATGGAAATGATACTTTGTATTGAATGGATCCTCATTTGTTGATACTTTGTATTGGAATGGATCTTCATTTGTTGATACTAGTTAGGATTTCTAGATATATAGATATTCTTCATACCATTCAAAGACCTATGAAATATATGGCATTTAAATGGTTTAGGATTTTTCTTGACAGTGAGACATAACTGCTCCTGGCACACCAATTATATCTGAGAGGAAGATGGGCATCCAAGAAACTCATTATAGAGTTTGCCTTTGACATGGCGTTTGGGCAAGAAGCTACTCTTGCCTGAACTATTTAACTGTTGCTTTATAAACTGGACATGCAGGACCCACAGGAAAATGCCTAAAGGTTTCCTGCTTCATGGAGTACAAAACTGACAATGCAGGACAGTTCAGAATTCCCTGCTTCATGAAAGAGTCTGCCAGACATTCTACAGGATACAGAAAAAAGATGACAAATTGCCAATGCAGGTGGGCAGTTTAGAATTTCCTGCTTTGCTGAGAAGTCTGCCAGATACATTGTGGCCTGTAGACTAAAGATGAATGCCCCAAGGTTACCAAGAAACTTTGGGTGACTTTCTAGGAAGCAAGGTGTCTCTGTCAGTTCTAGAGTTTATATATTATCCTTCTCTGGTCTTTGTTGGCGTTGAAGATAGATAATTATAAGATAGAATGGTTGAATTCTTATAGTTCTTCCTTGATAACTGTTTTGTTATATATAAAGAAGGGGGAGATGTTGGAACCCAGCCCCAATGGGGTCTCTAAGAGTTGTTTTCCAGTATAACCACAGGTACCTCCTGTTTTCTTGACCTCACCCCACTGGGATCAATATCCTGTTGTGAACCCTTTGACCTGGGGTTTTTGTAAGTTTATTATATATAAGGCTGCTCCACAATAAAGGTGAGAGACATTCTCTCAGAAAAGGACTAGGAGTCTTGTGGTTCATTCAAATCTCTAGGCTTTTGCCCAATACTTGGACTTAGTGGCCAAGAACAGCCACAACTTGTGCTTGTGGCTTGCACGGCAAGTGCATTAACTGTTAAAGCATTTCCCTAGAACTATCTTGCTTTTCTCCTAAGCTTTGAACAGAACAAATACATCAAGTACTGAAAAAAATAGTCACAGGTTTTTCTCACTCAAAAAAGTAAATGCTTACTTGAAATGGCTGGTTTGGAACTTGATATTTCTCCAACAAAGATCAACTCATCATCGTCATCTTTATTTTCAATTTCTGCTACTTTCTGCTGCCATGGTTCCAACTCTTCTTCTTCACATTCCATGAAAAGTTCTGCCATTTTTGAATTATCTAATTTCCAAAAGAAGAGAAATAAGCCTTATTTTCAAAAGGAAAAATACTTTAATTCTAATAGGAAGTATGCTAATTAAAGATACTTTAATAATCCTAAGGGAAACTACTGAATAACTGAATAACCAAGTATCATACATCATAGCAAGAATAAATGAGAAAACAATCTCATATCAAGAGAATAAACACTCAAAAAAACCAAGAAAGGGAGAATAAACAAAGGATCTATTGCAAGTACTACCAGTTCTGAATAATTACACAGCTCATAACAAACATTTTAGTGCCTCACTCTTTTGGGCTTGCTGTTTTTGTTGTTTTGTTTCTGTGATAGGGATTTTCTATGTAATTTGGGACAACCTGTCTTGGAACTCATTATATAGCCTAAGACTGACCCAAACCTCACAACTGCCCTGTCTCAGTCTGAGTGCTAGGATTCCAAGTATGTGTGCTATCATGCTAGCTTAGTGTCACAATCTTAAAATATGGTTATGAGCTAGGCATGGTAGTATACACCTTTAGTCCCAGCACTCAGCAGGCAGGGGCAGGCATATCTTTTTGAGTTCAAGGCAAACCTGACCTACACAATGAGTTTCAGGTTAGCTAAGGACCTGTCTCAAAACAACAAAAAACAAAACAACAAAAAAAACATTGCTCTTCCAGGTCTTGGACTCAATTCTAAGCACCCACATGGGCTCACAACCATCTGTAACTGTAGTTCACAGGATCCCAAGGGCAACAGGTATGCATGTGCTTGGTATGCAGATATAACATGCAGATAAACATCCATACATAAAAATATAAATATTTTAAGGATAGGGAAAAAGGTGAGCCTATGTGGAAGCCACCTGTAATCCCAGCACTCAGGAGGCAGAAATGGAATCCTTGAGTTACCATCTTTAGAATAGCCTTGAATAGCAGTACTTGAAACACTAATTTGGGATTGGCATGCAAATGAAAACCCTAACAAACTGATAGCATTTTCCAAAATTTTTAATTTCGCCTCCTATGCATGCATGACAATTTTTTTGCACTGTTGGGAATTAAACACAGAGCCTATGCATGCTAGAGATAAGTGTTGCTGCTGAGTAACAATGTGAGCCCACAAATTATTTCTTAGCGTAATAGTTTTTAAATATTTGATAGTTCTCCTATGCCCCTGAAACATAAAATCTTTCCATACTCTCAAATGTAACCAATATTATGAACTGACGCCCTTTATTTTTAATCTATGCCCCAAAATATTAAGTAGGATTTTCTAAGTTAAAATATAATTCAGTTTTGTAATTTTTTATTCAATGTTTTTCTTCTACCACTTATTACATTTAGTCTATTGTCAAGAAATGCAAGATTTAGTATGACAGATAAAAAATTTCACTATTTTTACTGTACCTTAATTATACATGGTCAACATCAGAGGGAAGAACACATTTTTCTTCCTTTATTTACTTGATATAAAGCAGGCACTAATCTGCAGGCTAAGAAACTTGACAAATAAGGCAATACCAAATTTAAAGAAACAAAGGAGACTCATGCATACTGATATTTTAAAAGTCATTTATCCATACTTTGATACCATAGTTGGATATGCCTTACAAACATATAGGTTTACTTCTTTTTTTTCTCTCTGTGTTGTTTGTGTTTATATGAATGCATGCATGCTTGGGGTTTAGAGGCCAGAGGTCAATTTCTCATTGAACCTAAAGCTCACCAATTTGGGTTAGTTATCTGAGCCATTCCTCCAGTGCCTTCCAACTTTTTTAAGATTTTTTTTCAGCTGTGCAGTGGTGGCACATGCCTTTAATCCCAGCACTCCTGAAACATAGGCAGGTGGATCACTGAGTTTGAAGCCAGCCTGGTCTACATAGTGAGTTTCAGGATAGCCAGGGCTACACAGAGAAACTGTATCTCGTAAATTTGTATTTACTTATTTGTTTGTTCTGGGACAGGGTTTCTCTGTATAGCAGCTCTGGCTCTCCTGGCACTCTGTAGACCAGGCTAGCCTTGAAATCAGAGATCTGCTTGCCTCTGCCTCCTCAGTGCTGGGATTAAAAGCATGCACCCACCACTGCCTGATTAAATTATTGATTTTTTGAGATTATAATTACACCATTTCCCTCTTACCTTTTCTCCCTACATACCCTCCTATATATCCTTCCTTGTTCTCTTTCAAATACATGGCCTCCTTTTCATTCTATACAGATATGTTTATGTGAATGTATATATATTCCTAAATATAGAAGTACAACTTGCTTAGTATTACCAAGTTGTCATCTGACTTCTAAATTGTGGTGTGTGCACACCAACACACACCAAGAAATAATATAAATAAATAACTGTAATTTAAAAGAAAAAACAGCCCGTACACACCTTTAATCCCAACACTCGGGAGGCAGAGGCAGGCAGATCTCTGTGAATTCAAGAACAGCTTGGTGTTCAATAGGTAGTTCCAGGACAGGCTCCAAAGCTACACAGAGAAACCCTGTCTCGAAAAAGCAAACAAATACCCTGTAAAAGAAAACAAAAACCTGTTTTTAGGCGTCAAATACAGTATTAAAGACACTAAAAGCCATAATCCAACCCCCAACCTACAAAACCAAAAATTCGAGCTCACACATTTGAAAGGAAAAAAATAGCAAATCTTTCAAACAAAGAGAGGTCCTTGGACAAGATCTCCCACATTTGGAAGAAGGTGGGTCTCTTGACGCTGAGCCGCCTTGCTGAAACGAATTCAAACTTGAGGCACACTGAGAGGGACCGGCATGTGCTCAGCAGGTTTTCCACCTCAGAATGCGGTGCTTGCCCATCAGTGATAAAACCCTGCACACAGCTCACTGATGGAAAATCCTGCATCTAGGTCCTCGTCTCTCCTCTCAGCGCTTTTATCCTCTAAGAGCCTAGACAATAACTAAATAGTGCAAGATTTCGGTGAGAGACGAGGGCAGGCCCTTTGGGAAGAGTAAGGCCCCGGCGCAGAAAAGCTGCAGGCGGGCCTGGGAAAGGGGTTGGGCAGGAGAACTAAAGGGCGGCGGGAGCCGGAGGCTGCAAAGTTCCGATTGGCCCAGCAGCCTTTCCCAAGCCGGCGGAGCCTAGCGAGCTTTGAGCCTAGCGAGCGGGTGGGAGGATTTCGTCGTTAGCCAGAGTACAAAAGATGGCCAAAGGACAAAAAAAAAAAAAAAAAAAAAAAAAAAAAGCTGACGGAGGGGGGGGTCCGGAGGCCACACGGCCTCCCAGGCCTGCTCCGAGCGCGGGGCCCACGCGGCGTGGCGCGGGAGAGGCCCACGCACCCCTCAGGCCTCAGAGGCGGCCGCTCGCGGTCACCGGCGCCAGCCCCGGCTCCGCGTTGCCTCAGCGACCTTTCCGCAAAGCCTCGTCGTCCCCTCCCCCGGGCCCGAAACAAGATGGTGGGGCCACCCGCCATGGCGCCGGCTCCCGATTCTCCTCAGCCACGGAAACCCCCGTGGCGCGCCGTGGCCGCGGCCGTTTCCCTCGCCTCACGGGCGGGGACGGGCGGAGAGACTTACCCACAACGCGGCAGGACGTCCGGAGCTGAGAGAAGGAGGAGGAGCGGGAGCAGGAGGAGGAAGAAAAGGAGGAGGAGGAGGGGGAGGAGGGGGAGAAAGGGGGAAAGGGGCAGGAGGAGGAGGGCGGAGGCGGAGGCGGAGGCGGAGGCCGCGGCGGAGGCCGCAGCACACAGGGAGGAGCGCGAGCAGCACCACAGCCGGCGAGATCCCGAGCACCAAGCGAGCGGCTCCGGGAACACCCCGTTTATAGCAGCGCGCGCTGCCTGCTGGGTAGAGCGCGACGCCGCACGCGTACATCCGGGCCCTTGGCTGTAGGGCCGTCAACCCCCGTGGTGGGTGCTGGCATGTGCGCCGCCGCCGCCGCCGCGAGCAGCCTCGAAGGCGCTGAGGCTACGCGGCGATAGCCGCCATGGGGCAGCGGAAAGGGGCCGCGGCCACAAGGACCCGCCCAAGTTAGGGCTCCCTACCGTGTCTGAGCACGCGGCAGAGAGAAATTGCGAGAGTTCGCTGTGCACAAACAAACATGAACGGCAGCGGTGTTGAGAAATACATTTTTAACAGAATAGAGAACGGAATTCGACTTATTTAAGTCATTGACTGATGATACCCACCACGTTTGTTTTAAACACAATTTGGTTTTCCCTTGTCGCCCCTGTCGTATAGAGTCCTATATTTATATAAAGTTCTTTTGAATTTCTTTCTTTCTTTCTTTCTTTCTTTCTTTCTTTCTTTCTTTCTTTCTTCCTTCCTTCCTTCCTTCCTTCTTTCTTTTCTTTTCTTTTTTTCTTTTTCTTTTCTTTCTTTTTTTTTTTTTTAAGCCACGGTTTCTTTGTGTAGCGTTGGCTGTTTGGCTGTCCTGGAAGTCGCTCTGGAGACCAGGCTGGCCTCAGAATTCAGAGATCCACCTGTTTCTGCCTCCCGAGTGCTGAGATTATGCCCAACTTTTTTTTTTTTAATGACAAGAAAAACACTTGCCAAAATAACTGTTTACAGGAATATTTTCTAAACCTTGTCTTTTAATTTTTAAACAGTAGTTCCTAGTATTCCTACCTTCTCCTTTGGTGTGGGCAGAAAAATTTAAAGGTAAAATCGGCAACCCAAGTGATTCTGCTTTTGTCACCTCCGGCAAGTAAAGTAAAAATTTCACGCCCGAAGCATGGCTCAGTAGATAAGGGCCACAGGGTAGAAGGAGAGAACAGAGTCCCTCAAGTTATCCAGTGATCTCCACATGCAACCTGTATAATGTACATGAAACACACACACACACACACTACATTCTGGGATTCCTCTGTAAAATGTTTACATCCCCCCCCCCAAAAGATTGCTGCTTGTATCTAAAAACCAAAAAAAAAAAAGAAAAGTCTCGAACATTCACTTTACCAAGAGGCAGTTTATATGATGTGCCAATCAGAAGCACAGTGTAAAAAATTTTAAAAGAAAAATTTCACTGCTCAAAATATATACTGACTCAATTTGTGTGTAGGTAGGATGGCTTTATTTATCCTTACATTTTTGCCAATATAAACATTGCCAAACAAACAAATAGCAAATTCTGTGTGGTTTGAAGAGAATGGCTTTCTATGTATAATTCTTTTGTTGTTGTTGCTGTTTTTTTCTACTTATAGTTCTTAGTGACAACAGAATAGTTTTTAGATTAAAAACTACTTATGAGGATGCGCATGCAGCAAGCTATTTCCAATGAAACTTAACAACAAAATCTTTCAGTTGTCAATCTCACCACTATCTCTTGATTAACAACGAAAGACCCATGAACCCTCAGAGGAATTATGTTACAGGGATATGTTGAGGGAGTAATGAATACCAGGACGTAATTATACATAATTTCCTTCCCTTAGGCTTCATTTCATATCTGCTGCCACTTTTAATTCAATATTTGAAAATCTCCCTAGAGACTTGGCCTGCAAAATAAACTAGGGTCCATCATTCAACTCTATAGAGGAAACCCAGTATATATTCCTGCATGCTAATGGAACATATCTTAATCTCAGTTTGATCAAAGGAACCATAAAAAATTTATTTGGGGGGACTGGCTACTCTTCCAGAGGTCCTGGGTTCAATTCTCAGTAACCAGATGTTGCTTCACAACCATCTATAGTGGGATCTGATGCCCTCTTCTGGCATGCAAGCAGAATGTTGTATACATAATAAATGAATTTTTAAAAAGAAAAATACTTTTCATACAGTTGGAAGAATGTTTGAACATTGGTTATTCATGCTATTATAATTATGAAAATATTAGTATAATAATAATATTCTGTTTAGAGGTCTTTGAGAGCCTTTCATATCTGAACCATAACACATGATTTATAAATATTTTCTTCTTCTGTACTGTAGGTTTTTTTTATTGTTTCCTAGAAAGTACCTTTTGAAGCACCATCATCTTAGATTTTTTAATTAAATTTTTTATCATCTCTGATTTTGATGAAACATAATTCATTCTTTGTTTTCACTCTGATTTTCATATCACAATAAGAAACTGCTGCCTAATAGACTCATGAAGATTAAAACCTATGTTACCTACTTAATATTTTATACCTTCAGAATTCTGAAGTACCCCTTCAGTTTCCATACATGAGTACATTTAACATTGGATGTATTCCCCTCATACTCCCCTAAGCATCGTTTTTTTTTTTTCTTTTCGCCTCTTGTAATTCCCTCTTGTCCCCATTAACACTTTTACTTCTACATTCATGCCATATATACATACATTTTAATAAATTAATTAATTTGTCAGAGTTGGAGTCTCACTGAAGCCAGTCTGACCCTAAAGTCACTGTGTCTTGAATTTCTGATCACTTTCAGGAATATGGCCATTTAAAAAATATATGCTGATCCATTAATATAGCCAGTCATTTTCACCTTTTAGGATGGTCTTCAAAAATTTTTTTGAGACAGGGTCTCACTACATAATGCCTATCTGGCCTGGAGTTCGCTTTGCAGACTGTGGTGATATTTTGTTTGTGATCTAACAAATAAAGCTTGCCTGAAGATCAGAGTGCAAAGCTAGTCAAGCTAGTCAGCCATAGAGGCCAGGCAGGGGTGGTACACACCTTTAATCCCAGCAGCCACATTAGTTAGCCACAGAGGACAGGCAGTGGTGGTGCATACCTTTAATCCCAGCACTCAGGAGGCAGACACGGACAATCTCTGTGAATTCAAGGTCACCTTGGGCTACACGAAATTGATCCAGTCTAAAAGAGATACAAAGATCACACAAAGGAAATCCCAGCGTTAAGGAGGTGGAGACAAGAGTGATATGGCCAGTCAGAGAGCGGAATATTAGGCAGTAGGAGACAGTTAGTCTGAGGCAGCAGTTAGTCTGAAGCAGTCTGAGGTGGCAGTCTGAGGAGGCAGTCTGAGAACAGGATCATCCCTTTGGTCAGAGCCTTGGTAGAGGTAAGAACTTTCTAGTGGCTGGCTGCTTTGGTTCTCTGATTTTTCGGCTTTCACCCCCTGAGTGACTCTGAGTTTTTATTATTAATATTGATTAAAATTTGTGCTACAGTAGGCCAGTCTGGCCTCAGATTGACAGAAAACTGTCCACCTTTGCCTTCCCAGTGCTGGAATTAAAGACGTGTGTCACCACATATCATGTCTTCAATTTTTATCTTCAGTGCTTTGTTGTAAAAAATTATTTTAAGTTGTGTTACATTTGTTCATGTTGTAGAACATTTGTTTTAATGATGCAAAGATGTGTTGCATTCTTTTATGTTGTATTTGTTTACCTCTGTGAAGCTGTGTTACAGTGCCTGTCTATAACACCTGATGGTTATAGAGCACATACCCAACCTGAATGATCGGTAGTAGCTGGCCAGGAAAAAGGTAGGCAGGGCTGGCAGGCAGAGAGAATAAATAGAAGAAATCTGTGAAGAGAAGAGAGGGAGCAAAAGAGAACAAGGAGAGGAAGATGTTGGGGGTCAGCCACCCAGCCACCCAGCCAGCCATGGAGTAAGACTGAAAGTAAGATATACAGAAGCAAAGGAAAAAGCTCATAGGCAAAAGAGAGTCGGGAAAGTTTAAATTAAGAAAAGCTGGCAAAAAATAAGCCAAGCTAAGGCTGGGCATTTATAAGAAAGTATAAGCTTGCATGTGATTTATTTGGGAGCTGGGTGGCGGGCCCCTCAAAGAACAAAGAGTAAAAATAACTCACAACATTTTGGTGTTCCAACGTGGGGCTAGAGTAAAGGAAAATCCAACAACAGTGCTTTATAATTTTCTTTGTGGAAGTCTCTCTCCCACTTGATTAAGTTTCTTTTTTTTTTTTACTATGGATTTTATTGTTTTGAAGATTATTGTGAATAAGATTTATTTTTCTAACTTCTTTCTCAGTGAATTGATTATTGGTGCATAGAAAAGCTATTGATTTTTGACTGTTGACTTTATATTCTATTTTGCTAAATTTGTGAATCAGCTCTAAAACTCTCTTGTTGTAATAATTAGGGCATTCTTGTTACAATAAATCTTTCCGCCAAAAGCCGCCTGAGCCCCACTGCCTCATGGGCGGTCTCTGGCCAGCCGCCCGAGTTCTGCCTGCTGCGTGGATGGACAAAATAATACAGAGACATATTAGGTACAATGCTGCTTGGCCAATGACTAGGATTCCTCATCTGTTAGCTCAGTCTTAATTATCATAAATAAATAAATAATAATAAATCTATATATTTTATAAGACTTATCTTATCGCCTTATTGGTGTCCCTCCTTGCTGGTGGATCACATTGTGCTGCTGGAGGAGGAAGGGGAAAAGGGGACCCTTCCTGTTTCTCCTTCGCTTAAATATGAGTCTCCTTGCTATGTCACTTCCTGCCTGGATCACCACTTCTCTACTACATTTCCCAGAATCCTCTTTGACTCCTAGTCCTGTCTACTTGCTGTCTCATTGGCCAAACAGTATTTTATTTAACAATCAATAAGATAAACATACACAGTATATTCCTCATCAAGCCCCTACTTTTCTCTTTATTGAGTGTAGTCAGTTCTTCCCTTAGATCTTCCCTTAGATCCTTGACGTTTTTTCTTTTGCTTGGTCTAGTGTATGGGTGATGCTTTCCATTGTGTATTCTTTGTTTTGTTTTGGTTTGGTTTGGTTTTCGAGACAGGGTTTCTCTGCTTGATGCCATGCTACCTGCTGTGTTGGTCATTGACTGAAACCTTCTGGAACTGTGAGCTCCAATTCAAACACTTTCATTTCATTTATTTATTTATTGGTTTTTCGAGACAGGGATTCTCTGTAGCTTTGGAGCCTGTCCTGGCACTCACTCTTGTAGACCAGGCTGGCCTTGAACTCACAGATATCCACCTGCCTCTGCCTCCTGAGTGCTGGGATTGAAGGTGTGTGCCACTACTGCCCAGCTTTTTCTATTATTTTTTTAAGATCTATTTATTATGAATACAGTGTTTTGCCTGCATGTATGCACATGACAGAAGAGGGTACCAGATCTCATTACAGATGGTTGTGAGCTACCATGTGGTGGCTGGGAATTGAACTCAGGACCTCTGGAAGAGCAGTCAGTGTTCTTAACCTCTGAGCCATCTGTCCAGCCCAAACACGTTCCCTGGGGGATCTTAAAAGTCTGTCATATAATTTGGAGCAGGGCCTAGACCCTCCCCTGTGTGTCTAGGCTGAGAGAGTATCCCTCTATGTGGAGTGGGCTCCCAAAGTCCATTCTTATACTAGGGATAAATAGTGATCCACTAATAGAGGTGCCATAGATTGCCCAGACCTCCAAACTGACATCCACGTTCAGGGGGTCTGGGACAGTCCTATGCTGGTGTCCCAGCTATCAGTCTGGGGTCCATGAGCTCCCCCTTGTTCAGGTCAGCTTTTTCTGTGGGTTTCTCCAGCCTGGTCTTGACCCCTTTGCTCATCACCCCTTCCTCTCTGCAAGTGGATTCCAAAGTTCAGCTCAGTGTTTAGCTGTGGGTTTCTCTGCTTCTGCTTCTATCAGCTACTGGATGAAGGCTCTAGGATGGCATATAAGGTAGTCATCAATCTCACTATCAGAGAAGGGCATTTAGGGTAGCTTCTCGACTATTGCTTAGATTGTTAGTTGCTGTCAACTTTGTAGATGTCTGGACATTTTCCTGGTGCCAGAATTCTTTTTAAACCTACAGTAGCTCCCTCTATTGTACTATCTCTTTTCTTGATCTTTTCTATTCTTCCCCTGACTATATCTTCCTGCTCTCTCATGTCCTCCTCACACCTCCTCTTCTCTCCTTCTCTTTCTCCCAACTCCCTCTTCCCCCCATGCTCCCAATTAGCTCAGGAGATCTTGTCTCTTTCTCCTTCTCCGGGGGACCATGTATGTCTGTCTTAGGGTCCTCCTTGTTTCCTAGCTTCTCTGGCAGTGCAGATGGTAGGCTGTTACTCCTTTACTCTATGTCTAAAATCCACATATGAGTGGGTACATACCATGTTTTTCTTTTTGTGACTGGGTTCTTATATTAAGTCTTTGGTCTATTTTGTAGTGATTCATATTTGTATTAAGAGGTGTGTTGCAAAATCCTTCTTTGCTATGTGAAAATACTATTTTTACCTCATGGCATTCCATGGGGCATGTGATTAATTCATAAATGGGATATTATTTAGCCTGAAAATGGAATGAAGTCCCAGTAAATGGTACAACACAGGTAAGCCTTGAAATAATAGTACTAAAATGAAGAAGCCAGATACAAAATCACATGCTATCTGCTGTTTAAAAATACCATGTATTCAGAATAGTTGTATCCATAGAGACAAGCACATTAGTGGTTGCCAGGGTGTGGGTGGAGGGTGAATGTGGAGTGATTGCTTAGTGAGCAGGAATTGTTCCTATGATAATAAATGGATTTTAAACCTCAGAGAGGTGATGGATGTCTAGCATAATGAAAATATTTCATGCCACTGAATTGAACACTGTAAATCAGTTCTTTGTATGTTAGGTGAATTTGATCTTAAAAATAAATATGAATGTTAATAGGTTCTAGAGAACTCCTCATATCTAACAATGTGAATAATTATAAAAAGTAAGTAATTCTATAAGGAAACTGTGTAAGTGGTATATTCTTGCTGCCTGATAGAGGAAAATAGTGAGCATTCAGCTGTGATTGGTATGCCATGAACTGAAGAATCTGATTGTTTTTAAACCATTTTTTAAACATCATATTGTTCCTTCTAGCACCAAGTAGGCAGTTACTATAGGAATTATATTGGTGGGAATAATATTATATCCACCCATCAAAATAATGCATACAAAGGCTGCATTAGAGCATGAAACAAACATCCAAAAACCCCCAAACAGCATATGTCAAAAGACTGATAGCTTTTATCCTAACTCTGATTTTTGGAGTGTCCTATTTGTTCACTGAATGGTATAGCAATGCTGCCTGACAGCCCTAACCTCAAGGAGTTTGATGTAGAACAAGGAGAAGGAAGTATAAAGAAATAATTATGGGTCACAATAAATATGAAAACACATCACCAGCTAGTTCCCCATAGGAGCTGCCATGACTGAGGATTTGAGCAAGTGGGTGTTTCTTCTGAATTAGTTGTCTGGCAAGGGTGACAACTCATTCCTCTGAAAAACAGATCAGATTATATGTCGCCTCCTACTGGGGTCTTCCCTGTAGCCTCATCACTGAGCTGTGGAGTTATACCACTGATTGTGGAACCCTTAAAACCTATTCAATACATATACTTATTTCATGTTTGGGTCTTTATTATAAAAAATTATTTGTCATTGGACCTATATGAGTTAGAAACACTGTATTATAAGTAACAGAAACCTCAAATTCTGATGACATAATCAGTAAATGTAGACTGTATTCAGAAATTTTTTTATTTGGGGGCTCAATAGGGGCATCAAAGGAGATTTTCTTTCTGTGTATCCTTTTTAAATGTCTGTTTAATTTTACTTTGCCTTTCCTTGTGGCTGAAAGATGGCTGCCCACAGCCTCAGGGCCCCCTTTTTCTCTGAATACATGTAAAAGAGTTAGTTGCTTCTAAAACTCCTTGTGCAAGTTAGGGCTATTGCTGTGATGAAACACCATCTCCAAAGCAACTTGGGGAGTAAAGGGTTTGTTCGACTTACCTTTCATCATTACCATTCATCATTGAAGGAAGTCAGGATAGATACTCAAACAAGGCAGGAACCTGGAGGCAGATGCTGATGCAGAGGTCATGGGGGGGGGGTGCTGCTTGCTCCCTATGGCTTGCTCAGCCTGCTTTCTTTCTTTTTGTGTGTGTGTTTTATTTTTTTATTTTTATATATTTGAATTACAAGATTACATGAGGATCCCAGTTCCCTTCTCCCTCCCTTCCTTCTCTACCACCCCCCCCAACTAAAATCCTACCTGTCATATGCCTTTTCTTCTAATCTACACCTGACTCAAAATTCTTCAGCCTGCTTTCTTATAGCACCCAGGACCCTCAGCCCCGCCCACAATGTGATGGACCTTCCCATCAATCACTAATTAAGAAATGCCCTACAGGATTCTATAGAGGCATTTCTCTCAATTGGTGCACCTTCCTCTCCAATGACTTTATCTAACTTGTGTCAGTTGACATAAAAATAGCCAGCACATTCCCCCAGAAGAATATAAAAAACTTTCCTAAAACCAACTCTCATTGGCCTCAATTGTATCATAGCTAAACAATAGCCTGGAGTGTAACTATTCAGGTTTCTTGAACTGGGATTATGCTAATTCATTTATATTGGAACTCTATGTACTCAAGCAAGTATGTGATACTAATGAACTGGGTGGGGGTGGCTATGATAGTGTCTGATACTGGGTCATGGTTTAACCATTGACATCATCACAGAAATCTTTAGCTACAATTGCCCCCCCACACACACACTGAACAACTCTGGGTTGTAAGAAATCATTTCCAGCTGGGCTGGCACACCCCTTTTATCCAGCACTCAGGAAGCAGAGGCAGGTGGATCTCTGTGAGTTCCAGGCCAGCCTGCTGGTCTACAGAGCAAGTTTCAGGGAAGTACCGTGAAACACTGTCTCAAAGAACAAAAAGAAAAAGAGAAAGAAAGAATCTGAAATAATTTCCATTATATTGCAACCCAGAGTTCAAGCGGCTTTTTGCCTTGTCATTGTCCTCAAACCTTGCCTTTTTCCTTTCAACTTACTACTCTAGGTGTGCCTTCTTACTCAGCAATGTCTCTTCTGCAGAGTCCTTTTAAGTCTAAACCGCATCCACGGACCCCAAAATTGACTGCTTGTCTCTGGGAATTTTTTTTTCTTTTTGTTTTGTTTTGTTTTTTCGAGACAGGGTCTTTCTGTGTAACTTTGGAGCCTATCCTGGCACGGGCTCTGGAGACCAGGCTGGCCTCGAACTCACAGAGATCCGCCTGCCTCTGCCTCCTGAGTGCTGGGATTAAAGGCATGTGCCACCAACGCCCGGCTATCTCTGGGAAATTCTTACTTCCATTTTTGAATTGAACAGTTTTGAAGTCGGCTCCTCTCTGCTCTGTTTGAAGAGCCTTCCTCAGGCCAACTACAGAACCAGTGTCAGAACGGTAGGGCTTCTTCTCAGTAGAATGAAGAGGAGTGTTTCTGATCCATTTTCTTCTTGCTGTTTTATCCTGCGGCCCCAAGTCATATTGGGATGTACTGAAGGAATGGGGAATTGAATGAGCACTGGGTTTGGAAACTTTTTTTTTTTTTCCGAGACAGGGTTTCTCTGTGTAGCTTTGGAGGGTGTCCTGGAACTAGCTCTTGTAGACCAGGCTGGCCTTGAACTCACAGAGATCCACCTGCCTCTGCCTCCCGAGTGCTGGGATTAAAGGAATGCGCCATCAACGCCCAGCTGGGTTTGGAAACTTAAAGCCCACTTTGCCTTGTGAAATTGAAACACTGGGCACCACATCCAATCTGACCAAGGACCCTCATTCCTCCGTTCTGTGAGGTAAACATCTTTCTGAGGCTTTTAGGGCTCAGCCTCCCTGTGTCTGAGCTTCCATGAGGAAAGGAGAATAGGATGACAAACATTTCTAACCTGGACAGCAGCTATGCTTGCTTCCTGGTCTGCTTTTGGGAGGCTCCAGGAGGGAGTGGGGGAGTGTCGTCCCTTTCTACAGCTCCGTTCTCTTTAGGGGGCATTCGTCTACACTGCTTTACAGAGAGCCCTGGAAGCCTTTATTGAGGACTTTGTTCTCCAGTCACTGACTAACTAGGCCCTTAGAGTCTCTGGAGGCTCCCCGGTGCTCGCTTTGCAGCTGCCTACTTCCTTCCAGCAGGTGGCAGAAGCAAACTGGGGACTACAGGGTAAAATTGGAGCTTTTCTAACTTTGGAGGCATTTGAGGCTGGTAATGAAACCAACTTCATTGAAGAAAAGGGTCACCCTCACTTTTCTGAGGGACTGGCAGCTTTGTCTTCGCTTATCCAAGGGCCCATGCTGGGCAAAGGGACCACTGGTGGTAACGGGGGAAGGCAGGTCTGTTTCTATAGGCCAGGGAACTTCATTCAATTAGCTGGTTATTGCACTAAGGGCAAACATTCCCACTGATAGGTGTGTTCATGGAGCATTGGGGTGGGAGGGAGGGCATGCTACAAGTGGACAAGAGGCGCTTTGATCCTGTGTCTCTTTGGTTCTCTGGAAATGGGAGAACACACACACACACACACACACACACACACACACACACACACCCCTCTGCAGGTGCACATGGCTCAGACATGCTCCTATGCTTCTGGGAGCTCAGGGGAGCTGACAGCTTAGGACGCCCAAGCTAGTCAAGGTCTAGGGCAGGCCAGTCCTGGCAGGGCAGCAAAACTGGGAGGAGAACAAATGGGGCGGAAGTACTGGCAAGAGAAGCACTAGTTGCCTCCCTCCCTCTTTGTCACCCTCCTGGTCCTTTCTACTCTACCCTCCTCCACTACAGAGAGAGGTTTTTTTACCCCCTACAATGCAATGTGGATATCCTGGTGTTAGGCTGTCAGTGGCTAAACCTGCTCTGGCAAGGGCAAATTATCTGCAACTATGCACAAGGCCTGTGCATGTCTGCACCATGTCCTCTGTTCTATATTATAGCTTCCAGTCTATTGTTTTTATGGATTCCGGAGTGTGCAGAGGAGTAGGTCTCTTTCTTGTTCTGTCTCTTGGTCTCTCCTTCTGTTTATTTTTGTCCAATTCCTATGTGTTGGGAGCCAAAGCTCTCAGGGCTTGGCATGAGATCCTAGGCCATTCTTGGCCAGCCACATAGTTGTATATTAACGTTTACATAGCAGCTCCTTAGAACCTCAGTTCAAGACCCAGTCCTCCACTCACAGGCTCAGTCACCTAGGCAACCCTTCCTAGAGCTTTAACTCATGAACTCTTTACCCTGCCAAACATCCTCTTTGTGGCTTCCTAATATCCTGCCTACACTAACACCTGGTGCACAAACAACCCTTTCTACTCCTCCCCATAGCCTGCTCTACTGACTATATAAACTAGCCTGAGAAAAATAAAGTTTTCCACTTGATCAGAATCCTGTCTTGTGGTTGTTCTTTCTGCGTCTCTTGTCCCCATTCCCTATCCCTGACTCTCTTGCCCCAGGTTGATGTCCTGCGGGTCAGGACACCTATGTGTTAGTTTTTGTTTTATCTCATTATATTAATTATGTTATCCCTTTAGAAGCCTGCTTGTTTTCTAATGAGAGACAAAAAGGGGGCGGATCTGGATGGCAGGGGAGATTGGGAGGAACTGGGAGGAGTAGAGGGAGGGGAGGGAAAACCACAATCAGGATATATTATGTGAGAAAAAAATCTGTTTTTTAATAAAAGGAGGAGGAAGAGGAAAAGGAGAGAGAGAGAGAGAGAGAGAGAGAGAGAGAGAGAGAGAGAGAGAGAGAGAGAGAGAGTTGCAATATAGTGTCCTGAATTGGGCACTAGTGGTTCAAAGAAATTGATGTAAAAGCTGGAGAAGTGAGAATATCTATAGTTTAGCTAATAGTGTTATATCACAGAAGTATCTTGCTTTTGATTAGCATGCCAAGTTATGGAAATCTTAACAATTTGAGAAGCTGATGAGAGAACACTATAGTATCTTTATAACTTTGCTGTAAGTCAAAATTATTCTCGATTTTTTTTTTGAGATGGGTTTTCTCTGTGTAACAGCCTTGGCTGTTCTTGAACTTGAAATCACAGAGATCCACCTGCCTGTGCCTCTTGAGTGCTGGGATTAAAGACATGTGACACTACACCCTCCTCCAAATTACTATAAAATAACACATTTTGCCACAATAAAAGAAAAAAGATAAACATTTTATTTTTATGAAAAGTTCTATTTTTTCACAAAACAATAATTACAATCACAAAAGATAAGGAGCCAAAATTATCCCCTACCTCCATAATATCATCTATTATCATGTGTACTGCCTGAAGAAAAAATTTAAGTGAAGGGGCTGGAGAGATGGCGCAGAGTTTAAGATCATTGGCTGTTGTTCTAGAGAACCCGAGTTCAATTCCCAGCAACCACAGCCATCTATAATGAGATCTGGTACCCTCTTCTGGCATACAGGTACACATGCAGACAGAATACTGTATACATAATAAATAAATCTTTTTAAAAAATTAAGTGAAAAAAAGTAGATGTGAACGAGATGAGGAAGATCCTTTTGGAATAAATGAATTTTAAACATCAATTTATTAAAAAAATCTCTTAGAACCGTGTGCCAAACTAACTTATGCTTATGTAAGTAATAAACACTATTATTAACTCTCGTGTGAGTGTGAAAACTGATCTTGGGGTAACTCTAACTGTGATACATTGGAAAAAATTGGAGGTAGCTATAATTTAGCTAATGGATTCACCCAGAAGTTTGTAGTTTTCTCTTATAGTGATCCTGGGAACTTGGGTCTGAAGCTGGTGTTTAGTCTTTTGTACCCAATTTGAGGTGTAGATTAACTGGTACACCCTTCAATTTGAGGTGTGGATTAACTGGTACACCCTTCCATTATTCTCTTCAGATTCGTTTTAACTTTTCATGTCTCCTTTATGTTCCCAGCTTGTTCCAAAGTTTCTGTCTCTGGGCTTCGAGTACAAGGCATGTGATTTTTCAGTGATTGCTGCCTGACATTCAGTAGATGCGGCTTATTTTTTCCCTTATGCTAATTTTCCTTTCTGAGCCTGGATTCAGTGTCTAAATTCTGCTCACCTCCTAGATCTCATTTTTATCTTAATTTGTCTCCCTATTAAAAATGTATTTATATTTTATTTTTCCCTCATCCATTATATACCCTTCCGCAGTTTCCCTTTTCCTTCCTTGCTCCCAGTTCCCACCTCCCGCAGATGCACTGCTCCTCTGTTTCCCCTCAGAAAAGGGCAGGCCTCCAGACAGCAACCAAACATGGCAAAGATTACAATAACACCATGCACAAATTCTTCTATCAAGGCTCGGCAAGCCAACCCATAGAAGGAAAAGGGTCCCCCAAAAGCAGGCAAAAGAAATTCTCCCATTTTTATCTTAATCCTTTGCCCCACCTCGCTCTACATAAGGCCCCTCCCACCCTCTCTCATTTTGGAGGCTGCTCTCTCTGGTAAGCTCCAGGTGGGTGGGTGGGTGGCAAGGCATCGCCTCTGCCTTCTCTTGTGAGCACATTAGCTGCAGAAGCTGCCACATTCTCAAGCCTTAGCTCCCTCTCCCGAAAGGCCGGTGGCTGGCTCTCGACCTTTATCACAGCGGTGTGGACTCTGGTCTTGTGACCCTAGTGGTTTCCTTTCATTCGCGCCTTCCATTTCAGGCTAGGAGGGGGCGGAGTTAGGATGGCTGCGCCACTGTTGCCGAGGCGACGCCTTGGTTACTTCCGTTCTTTTCAATGCTTCCGGGTTGGCGCTGCGGTGCTGTTTCCTACTGTGGGAGCCTCCGCGTTCCAGTCGTCTGTTGAGCTTGAGCAGGTGAGGGGGAGCTCGGGGAGCTCCTGGACTTCCACGTTGGGGAGCGGGGTTGGGCTGCAGCAGGCCACGCGGGGCAAAGTTCCCGGCCTGGGAGGGGCTTAATGGTCCTTTGATCTCTCTCTCCCCTCAGCCGTGTCCCTTCCCTGTCTTTAACTCTTCTGGCACCGGTGGCTTTACTTCTTCGATTGAACCTGCTTCCTCGACCCCCCTGAGAGGCCGCCTCCTTCAGGCGCCTCCTTTCTCTCTACGAACTCGTTCTGACAGCTGAGGAACTGACAAGATCCTGCTATCCAGAGGGTGAATGGGTATCTTTCCCGGAATAATCCTAATTTTTCTAAGGGTGAAGTTTGCGACGGCGGCTGTGATTGTAAGCGGAGTAAGCAAACATCTCCATTGTATCAGTGTGAGGGAGGCTGTTGAGAGACGCTCTCCATCACTTTCTCCCCCTGTCACTCCTGAGGTTGAGGCATTGAAGGGATCTATTAAAATGCAGTTCGGTTACTTGATTGGGATTACAGCTATTATCAACATGAATTTTGTTTCTCAGACAAGGTAACAGCACGGACAATTATAGTTTTCTACCAGTGCTTCCTTGCCCAACCCCTAGAGATGCTTAAGAGTAGACATTAAGTCTTTCCTCCTCTTTATATCATAAAGTGTCTTTTGTCGCCATCTAACAAATTAGCCCCATTGCTAATCAGCATTCTTTTCTGTGCTTGTAGTCCCTAATAGACAATTAAAAGACTATTAGCTTCATTCACTTCCCTATTAATACAACTAGTCTTCCTTTAACATCCCTTTGCTTGTTTAGCCGACAAGCATATTGTGTCCTCGGTTTCATTTCTGTCTCAGTACAAAGTATATTGATCCCTACCTCCACAAGATTGTGTAGGTTTTCACCTTTGGCCATCCTGTTCACCCCTCCCAGATATCTTCCTTTCCTGCTCCTGCCCACAGTCAGTCTTCTCATTGTTTTTTTAAAAATTTTATTAGAAAGAAAATTATTTTACATGTCAATCCCAGGTCCCTTCCCCCCTCCTCCCCTAGTCTGCTCATTGTTGAGACCCAATTTAAGTTTTCTCGATTCCAACAGCTTTTCCAAATGATTCAAATGCATGCCTATTGTTTTCTTTCCCATGCTCTCCTTGTTCTTATAGATTGCTATACAGTTTAACACTTCATTTTTCTCTAATATTTAATTTCTTGCACCAGATGATTGTCCAGGGAAGATAGGTGGAATGGCAAATACTCTCTATATTAAAATATATTTCTGTGATTTTATTTATTTATCTTTTGTTTTTCATTTTTTCAAGACAGGGTTTCTCAGTGTAGCCCTAGCAGTCCTGGAACTCACTCTGTAGACCAGGGTGGCTTCGAACTTAACAGATACGCATCACCACACCAGGCTGTCATTTTTTTTCAGGCTGTGATTTTTAGAAGCATGACCAATTATATTCATAGACATTGCAGGATTTTTTCTTCAATACCTCATTCTTTAAGATTTATTTATTATATATAGTGTTCTGCATAAATGCCTATAAACTAGAAGAGGGCACCAGATCTCATTACAGATGGTTGGGAGCCACCACATGGGTGCTGGGAATTGAACTCAGGTCCTCTGGAAGAACAGCCAGTGCTCTTAACCTCTGAACCATCTCTCTAACCCGACTTTCCAGGTTTGAGTATTTAGTATGCTTTTAACATATAGCTTTTTTTTGTTTTTGTTTTTCAAGACAGGGTTTCTCTGTGTAGCTTTGGAGCCTATCCTGGCACTTGCTCTTGTAGACCAGGCTGGTCTCGAACTCGAAGAGATCCGCCCGCCTCTGCCTCCCGAGTGCTGAGATTAAAGGCATACACCACCAACACCCGGCTTTAACATATAGCTTTAGGCACCCTTACAAACATGAGAATTTCTAATACCTACTCTTTCTTAAATGAGAAACCAAGAAGGTCACCCAGAATTTCCTGTCCAGGCTGTGAAGTAAGTGTAGGAGCTATATAATATGGATTTAGGGTATTTTTATTGTTACTTGCTATGCTATCAAGATTTCCTCAGTCAGATTCAAAGGATAGATGTGCAAATTCTGAAGACAAGTTTCTTTATATAATAAAAATATTTAGGGTACTGTATTTATATTGTTATTTAGATATGACTTCTGTCATTTCATCCAAAACTGACGTTAGCCTCCACAAGTCAAAATAACTTTATGAGGAGTTGGGATCCTTTATTAAGCACTTCTCTGCAACAAAAGCAAGAAGCAAGAGTTTGTAGTCTAGAGCATCAGGGAATCAGGAGTATGTTGTATAAGGTGTATAGTATTGTCCATGTCTAGCAAATTACATTTGTAGCTTCCTCTGTAATTGTTTATATACAGGTTGCATAATAAGATACTCAACTATTTGATATGTTTGTTCTCATTCTATATTAGTTTCTATTTATAAAAAGTTTGGTGAAATATGGTGTCATCTTTTAGGGAATCTTACCTATTTAAGAGGAGAAGAGATAGGACAACTAGAGAATAAACCTCACCCTAGTCATCATTTTATGCCTGAATTTAAGATGGTGAATAAATGAATTTCTCAAAAACATCAGATACTGTAGCAAAATTGATGGGACATAATTTGCATACATGTATACAGCTTTATGTAAAAGACTCTGGCATTTGCTGGAATTTTCATGTTTCAATTGTATGATATGACACCCAAAAGAAACAGACGATTTCAGCTATAGTAACTGAAGTAAAATATACAGAATGAAGAAAATGATCAGGACTATTTAGCCTGAGAAAGAGAAAAATAGAGGAACATGAAAGCTGACTTTAAATATTTGACGGGCTCCTTTGTGGGGCCATAAATTTGTTCAGTGTGCCTCCACATTTTTTCTAGTGTGAAGTCCAATGGAAGGAGATACAGAATTTCTTTCATGACTTTGATTTCTAACATTGTAGTGAAAGATTTTACTATCAGCTGTGACTAGAGATGTGGTAAAGGGACAGTGTTGGTTTTAGTTAGTCTTCTACAGACTTGTATAGTTTTATAGACTAATGGAATTTAAATGAAAATATGGTGGAGCAGAATCAGATACAGATCACTATGCTTATTTTGCCAAGTAAAGAGACTAAATATTATCAACTACCATTATCAGTTTTTGTAAAAGAGGTGATTTGTCAGTGCTCCAAGGATAAACAATATGATTTAATAGTCATTTAAATGGCATATGTAAAACTGAAAAAAAGAAAGCAGCCTAGGTTTTGTTTTGTTTTCCTATTACCTCTGAATTGTGAAAACTTCTTTGGAAAACCTCTGATCTAAGATCCAGTGACTGATCTTTCTGTTTTCTAGTTTGACTCTGTCCCTAACTTTTAGTGATTTGGTATTGCTCCCTGAACCCTGAGCACATTTTCCTCATTAAAAGATTGGGTAGAGGCAGCACTCAGGAGGCAGAGGCAGGCGGATCTCTGTGAGTTTGAGGCCAGCCTGGTCCCCAGAGCGAGTGCCAGGATAGGCTCCAAAGCTACACAGAGAAACCCTGTCTCAAAAACCAAAAAAAAAGATTGGGTAGAGGGCCGGAGGAGAGGGCTTAGCTATTAAGAGCAGTAGCTGCTCTGGCAGAGGCCCCAGGTTCAAGTTCCAACACCCACATGGCAGCTCACAACCATCTGCAACCAGTTCCAGGGGATCAAACACCCTCTTCTGGCCTTTGTGCTCATCAGGCATGCATGGGGTGCTGAGACATACACATAAGCAAACACTTATATACACACAGAAATAATAGTAAAACACTAAATATTTTTTAGAACATGGAGTAGTAGCTACTAAAGTTGTGGTAGAATATTTTTTTCTGTACTGAGAAAGGATGCATGAAGTTGTAAAGGAAAAGTCCGGGGGAGAGCACAGCAGACATTTGAAATATCAAAGGCTATTTAGGGAAATCTCTACATTTGACACCAGAGAGTGTTCCCCGCCCCTCTTTTGTGTGTGTTCTTTTGGAGACAGGGTCTTATATAGGTCAGGCTGGTCTCAAACTCCCTATGTAGGAGAGGATGACTTTGAACTACTGGAATTACAGGCATGTGCTACCATGTCTGACTTAAAATTTATTTTTCTTATAAATTTAAGAGGTATGCCATAGTCCTGTTTTTCCTAAAATTTCCAACTTTTCTCTTTAGAGTTTTAATGAACTTTCCCCCAAGAGGAACATCTTTCACATATGTAATATATACTATGTTTGAATGGAAGCTTCCACAATTATTTTTGTAGTATGGAACTAAGACATTTATCTTCATACTTGCTAGCCTCTCGGGAAAATTGCTCTTTGCTTTGTTTCAGAGAATTACTTTTGTAAAAAGTAAATAAAAATGCTGTTTCCTTTAAGAACAGACAGTGGCTCAACAGTGCTAACCCAAATTGGCAAGGGGAAGATGGCCGGCAAATGCTATCTATTAAAAATGTAAATTCAGCAGTGTAGTAATAACTAGGTAACTTATTGAACAAAGTTTCAGGGATTTTTCTGGGTGTTAAATATGTATTATTTGTATACAATACAGCAACCCTATGATATCAGCATCGGTTTCAGAAAATGGAGGCAGATAATGATTGAATAACTTTCCCAGAGCCACAGCTAGTAAGTGATAGTCAAGATACAAATCTGGAGCCATGATTCAATGTTAGATGATCTGATTTCAGAGTATTCCTTTTTGACTGTAAACTCTTTTTAAATCAGGAAGTATACATACTTTGAAGCTCTGAAAAAGAAGGAAATATTTCTAGGCAATCTGAGATTCTTTTAAGAAAAAGTGTTTCCAAGTGATTCAGTATTTAGCAGGTGATGCCCACAGCAGTAGTTCTTTAAGCATCAGTCTTCTTTGAGACCTTGCAGATTCTCAGGGCACGGCTAAGGGGAGAGCCTTGGCAGTTCATGTTTTAATAACCTTTTAGGTGATTCTGGTACATGCTACAATTTGACAAATATTTGCCTAGTTGTGGAAAAGCAAATCCACGAGTGAAGAAGCTGAGAACGGCCGAAAAATAAACTGAAGTTTTTTTGTTTGTTTGTTTTTGTTTTTCAAGACAGGGTTTCACTTTGTAGCTCTGGCTGTCCTGGAACTCACTCTGTTAAACAGGCTGGCCTCAAACTCTGCCTGTCTCTGCCTCTGCCTCTGCAAAGGCATGTGCCACCACTGCCCCAGCAAAACTGGAGATTTTTAGGACAGATCTAAGAAGGATTTGATGTAAAGATGGGAAAAAGTAATAAGGGCTGAAGACAGAAGTACATTATTAAAGAATTCTAGCATAAAAGTTGTAGTACTTGGACATCTTATTACAGTTCAGAGATCACTGGATGGATGATATTCAGTGTCAGAAGTGTGATATATCCACATTGCTGTCATTTCTCCAGGAGCCAGAAGCAAGGTGAATTGCTCCTTAGCTCAGCATGTGTCTCACTGAGTAGCTGCTTTGGTGTGGGATGCTGAATTTCAGTGTAGAGCTGAGAGGGCTGAGAACATTAGTGGGGAGTGGTGGGAGCTTGTGCTTTGTGCCTGAATCAAGCTAACTACCACGAACTGCTTTTATAAGATGCCTCAGCCTATGGAACTGGCATTCCAGTTTCCTTGACACCTGATTGTCTGGATGAATGTCACAGATGGGTGTGGTGGATGGGCTGAAGCTTTTTTTGGGTGGGGAAGAGTGGAAAATTAAATTAGAGAGAATGAAGGATACATGTTGATTTTTTGAGCGACTATACACCTAAAGTACCCTAAAGTATGACATTAAAGAATGAACTCATGTTCATCTAGCACATGAAACAGGACTCTCTCCATTTTGTCTCATTCCACTCGGTGGTTTTTATTTTTTCCTCTACATGTGTTTGATGGGCTACTTTTGTTGATTCCAATCATATAATCAAGTGTTAACCAATATTCTCTTTGTTCTTGTGCCTTGTTCTAATTCGTGTTTATTTTTAGCATCAGGCAAGTTCCACTTTAAGCCATGAGATGTCTGGTCTGAACTGGAAACCTTTTGTGTATGGCGGCCTTGCCTCTATTGTTGCTGAGTTCGGTAAGAATCTGAAAAAAAATGATGGCAAATATGAGTTTTATGCCACAGGTGGTTATTTATGGTACCAATTATTTTTGGAGAAAACCAGAGAACAAATAAAAAGAGTATCATCATGTTTGTTTTAAAAATTATTGTTGCACCAGGTGGTGGTGGCACCCGGGAGGCAGAGGCAGGAGGATCTCTGAGTTCAAGGGCAGCTTTGTCTATGAAGTGAGATCCAGGACAACCAGGGATGTTACATAGAGAAACCCTGTCTTGAAAAACCAAAGAATTATTGTTGCATACCTATCAAGTAATATTCCTGAGAAGGTACTAGTAATGATAAGGCAAATGAGGATAAGGAGTCAAATTTTGAAATTTTTTGATAGCTTAGTGATTTGTTAATTTTTTCCAAGCCAAATATGCATAATCATAAAGGGCTATATATAATAGTGGTTTCTGTGTATTCCTGTACTAATGGGTTTTCATTTATGCTAAGGTTATATTATTCTACTTATACAGGCTTTTTTTTTTTGCAAATCCCTCTTCCATTTTAGAAGCAAAGAAGATCAAACAAGAGTCATTTCTGTTTTGATTTAAATTTTGAAATATTTTTAGATTGTGACTTTTCATTTTCCAGATTTTTCTTTTCTATAAATGGTTCCTAAGTGTCTACAATCCATCAGTGTTTGTTGACTTTCTTGGTATATACTCTGGTCTTATGCTATCCAGGTCACAAAAGTTCAGAACTACATATGTAAAGAACTTGTTAGTTTTAGATCTTGAAATCTTTCTTAAAATCCATTTTGTTCATGCAACAGCCACTTGTATGTGCTGAGATAAGAAAAGGGAGTTTTATTGAAGAACCCTGCTAGGGATGACGAGATGGCTCGGCAGGTAAAGATGTATGCTCTCAAGCTTGATGGACATGAATTTGGTCCCTGGGACCCATGTGGTTGAAGGACAGAACCAACTCCTGTAGGTTGTCCTCTGACCTCCATACATGAGCCATGGCAAATGTACCCACACACATACATATACATACACACAAGTAAGACATAATTAAAAAAAATAATGGCTTGAGTGCTCTTCTGGTATTACTCCTGAAATATTCAAGGCACCATGGTGAGAAGAACCAAGTGAGATTTTGCCAGTTTTTCTCATAATATTATGAAATTGTAAGCATATACACAGCTAACCCCCCCCGCCCCCCCCCCCCCGCTATTGTAACTGCGTGTAAGAGCATTTAAAGCAGAGCTCCTATACTCTCCTGTGCTTGTGATAATGTGAGGAGATTTTATGAGGGAGAGATAGGGAGATTTGAGGTGGGAGAGGATGGGAGGAGAAGACTAATAAATGCCAATTAGCATTGATATGTTACAGACAGAGTGAAAGAAACATCTATACTTCTTTGCATTTCTGGCAGAAAGTGTCAGGTATACTGTGTGGTAAGTTGTGCTTCTTAGAGAGGTTAGTGCATTTCACTTCACTTCTAGCCTTTACCCTCTGACAGTGGTGTTGTAGTAGATACCTGAGCATTATGAAAAGGACCCTGTCTTAGATTTCCAATATTGTCATTGCCTTATAGTTAGCCAAACGTAACTGTGTTCTTTGTAAATACTTATGAGTGTGTTCTGTTGTAGGCACTTTCCCTGTGGACCTTACTAAAACCCGGCTGCAAGTACAAGGCCAGAGCATCGATGTCCGTTTCAAAGAAATAAAATATAGAGGGATGTTTCATGCCTTGTTCCGAATCTATAAAGAAGAAGGGATTTTGGCTCTGTATTCAGGGTGAGTCTGGCTTCTTTCCTTATATCATGAACAACTGCGCAATAGTTTCCATCGTTCACACTAACCATTTTGATTTGTAATTCTCTATTGGTGGGCTCTTGTAGATTTTATCTGCTTTTAAGTCTTGAGCTTTGGATGTTGTGTTAATCCGGCTGTATGTAATAAATGTGAAAATGGATAATATCTTTACAACATAAGCTTTTTTTCTGGCTTCCTGACATTCATTGATAGCTTCTGGAAAAGCAGCACCAATCAGCTGTATACATTCTTGTGAGAATTTTCCTGATTTGGCTAACACCGGCTTCCTTTAAGATTTTCTTTGTGAAAAAAAATATTATTCTGGCAGATTAAATAGGCATGCAGAATAGGAAAAAGGGAGAATCTTTTTCCCACCTTTGCTTACCCATCAGTTTATGATTTATTGTCCAGTTTGAAGTTCCCCTGCTGCTGATTTCCTAGGCCATCCTAAATCTAGGCTACCAGTATTATGGAGAGGATGGAAATCAATTTTACCAGTAGCTTGGGTTGGGCTTATTTAAAATATAGTTTTCTTGGGGGGGGGTGGAATCCCCTAAACCCAAACCAATAGATCCTCATCCTGAAGTAAATGGATCATTTCTTTAGGCTTTTTCTTTCATTAGCATAGATATCCTCAATATTCTTTTCCTGATGCAAGTAATAGAGTCAGAAATATGCATATTTAGTCATCCGTTTTTTTCTTCTTCAATCCTAACCATTTGAGCTGTTGCTTTATTTCTATTTATATCTTCTAAAGTATAGTTCTGCAATTTGGATGAATCTCAAAGGAGGCACGAGTGAGAACATGTTCAGTTTATGAGCAGAATTTAAGTAGGTTGAGATCTTGGCGCTATTGCTTCCTTTTTCATCGGGTTAAAGATGTATCTGCAGTTGTTAGGAAATAAAGGTCGATTTTTTTTAACCTATGAGGTGTGGGTTAGTGTCTTAACTCTTTTGTATACTGCTATATTCAATTTGTTTATTTTTTCTAAAGGACTTTTGCATCTAAGTTCATGAGTGATATAGGCCTGTGGATTTTGTTTGTATTATTTTTGTCAGGTTTTTGCTATCCAGTTAATACTAGCCAAAATGATTGGGGAAACATTTCCTCTTCTGTTTTCTGGGGAGATTGTGTGAGATTAATGTTCATTCTTCCACGGTTTTATGGAGTTCTTCAGTAAACTTGTTTGGGCTGGGAATTTTTATTTTTTGAATTTTAAGAAAAGTAGGGGTAGAGAGATGGCGCAGTAGTTAAGAGCACTGGCTGCTCTTCCATAGGACCTGGGTTTGATTTCCAGCACCCGCATGGTGACTAACTACTGCCCTCCTCTGGCCTCTATGGGCACTGCATGCGCATAATGCATGGACATACTTATAGGCAAAATACTCATGTCTGTAAAATAAAAGTAAACAAACTGCTGGACGTTGGTGGCGCACGCCTTTAATCCCAGCACTCGGGAGGCAGAGGCAGGCGGATCTCTGTGAATTCGAGGCCAGCCTGGTCTCCAGAGCGAGTGCCAGGATAGGCTCCAAAACTACACAGAGAAACCCTGTCTTGAAAAACCAAAGAAAAAAAAAGAAAAAAAAAGTAAACAAACTATGAAAAATTTAAAAACTCTATGAAAAGTTTCTACACCCTGATAAGCCTCTCTGCCAATGCAGCAATCCAAATCAGACCAAATCAAACTTAATTAGAAAAAGCCCATGATTAATTTTGTAAAATTTTAATACTGTTAGTTTGGGCCACTGTAACAAAGTACTATGCACTTGGTGGCTTATAAATAGCAGGAATTAAGTTTTCATAGTTCTATAAGTTGTCTTCTAGGGACATTCCTCTTCTAGGGTAAGCATTTGACTATAAATTATATAGTCTCACCTATGCTTTGGCTCCATATTCTTTTTTTTTTTTAAAATATGGAATGCTTCACGAATTTGCATGTCATCCTTGTGTAGGGGCCACGCTAATTTTCTCTGTATCATTCCAATTTTAGTATATGTGCTGCTGAAGCCAGCACTTGGCTCCATATTCTTCACCCCCACCCCTGTTTTCTAATATTGGTGATTGAACCTAGGGCCTACCTAACACATGGTGCTGTATCTGTGAAGTACCTAGTCCTCCTTTTTTACTTTTTATATAAGAGAGTGTCATACTAAGCTGCTCAGGCTTGCCTTTTCCTCTTAGTTCAGGCAGGCCTGGAACTCCTCCTCCTCCTACCTTAGCCTGCAAGTAGCAGCTGGGGTTACAGACCTGGCTGTTTCCCGTGACTTTTTGTATTTTTTGTAATATATAAATTGTTGGAATTCTAATTCTCTACTTTCCTCCTTGCCTTTCTTTCCCCACCCATTCCCAAGTATCTCTTTGCTCTCTCCATATTCATGGCGTCTTTTTCTTGAATTGTTGTTGTCTCATGTATTTCAGAGGATTTATTTGCAATTTTATTTATATCTATACATTGAAAAAATTCTTTTGCAGCTTTCTCTAACAAATATGTTGGTTTGGATGTGTATTGTTTGATTTCCAAGTGTTTGAGCATCATCCTTATCAGTTTCCACCTTGCTTCCACTATGGCCAGAGAATATATTCTGTATAATTTCAGTTTTTTAGCTTTGTTGATGTTTATTTTATGACCTGGGATATGAGCTTTCTTTTTCAGTTTTTCTTGGGTGAGTGAAAAAAAGTGCATGCTATATTGCTTAGAAAGATACAGATAAAGGAATTTTAACATCTACACATGCATGGGAAATAAAATTAACTTTTCTCTCTCTCTCTCTCTCTCTTTTTTTGGGCAGAATTGCTCCTGCTTTACTAAGACAGGCATCGTATGGCACCATCAAAATTGGTATTTACCAAAGCTTGAAACGATTATTTGTAGAGCGTTTAGAAGGTCAGTATGCTCAACTCTCTTTTGAGGTTATCCTCAAAGGAATTGTTGAAATCATGCTTAGTGTGAAATGTTTATCTCATGATGCCAGAGAATGAAAGACAGTCACTGCATGGATAAAGTGAACTTGTGTTTTACTTGGGCTAAATCACTACAGAGGGGATGCATGAGTTAGAGGCACCTGCTCTTTAAATTTATCTTTTACTGTCAACTAAAAACCTTGTTGACTGCCAAGATTGCTTAATGGGTAAATTCTTGCAAGTGTGACTACTGGAGTTTGATACCTGGAGCCTATGCAAAGGTAGAAGGAGTGAACACCTTCCATAAAGTTGAATTCTGATCTCCACACATATGTCATGGTGTATGTCCTCCCCCAAAATAATTATTCTTTTTTGTTGTTTTGGTTTTTGATTTTTCAAGACAGGGTTTCTTTGTGAAACAGCCCTGGCTATCCTGGAACTCTTTTTGTAGACCAGGCTGCCTTTGAACTCAGAAATCCACCTGTCTTTGTCTCTTGAGTACTGATATTAAAGGCATGTACCACCATCCCCTGGCTTAAAGTAATAATTATTTTTTTAAAAAATACTTATTTTTGTTTTATTGTTGTTTTGTTTGCATGTATGTCTATGTGAGGGTGTTGGATCCTGGACTTACAGACAGCTGTGAGCTGCCATGTGGTGCTGGGAATTGAACCTGATCCTCTGGAAGAGCAATCATTGCTCTTAACCATTGCACCATCTCTGTAGCCCCTAAAATAATTCTTAAAAAACTTGTCATTCTTGAAGAAGCCTAAAACAACTATGTCCTGAAAACGGATGTTTTCTTTATTAGTTAGAGGACTTGAAGGCATTTTCTGGATGGCAATTTTGATGAGCCTTTGGTAGGTAGATAAGTTTTAGTCTGTTCTAGTCTGGATTCTGATGTATCTATGGCCACTTTCTCCACATGCAAAGTTGTTGTATGTTTTTTCATTTGATCCTGATCCTTGCATGGATGGATATTTTATCATTGGTCTGGGTTACTGGATGGTTGGGAAAGCTGGAGACACTTCATGTTAGCAGTATCTCTTGAAGCAATATTTTTTATTCTAAATCAGCGTTTTCTGGAGCCCCTTCAGTGGGAATCCTGAAGGATTCACTTTCATCTCTCCTGAAAATATTTTCCTTTCATGGATTATTCACGTGGGTTTACTAATTTCCTTTTTATAGGATCTTCACAAGAAGGAATGGTGAAGACTGGATTTTCTCTGTAGAACACTATGTCCTGTTATGTCTTCTTGTTTCTAGCTGAGGGAATTTAGTTCTAAATTCTTAGACCTGAGGGTATAACTCAGTAGCAGAGTGCTGGACTAGCATGTGTAAGTCTCTCCATTCCCCATCCTATGCCAGGAATTATGCTGCTGCTTTTTCATATTTGACTACAGAAGCCTTCTGTACAAAAATGGAGGCTAGGAGAGACATAAAGCCATTCAACATTAATATTTAGATAACTTTATTACACATAAGGTTATATCTTTTGGCATCTGGTTATTAAGTCTTTAAAGTTGACTATCCATAAAAAGAGTTAAAAGTTGATCAAGGATGTCACCAACTAGTATGCCAAACTGGACAGGGGAAAGCCCACGAGGCATCAACCCTACACAAAGAACTATAGGCCACTACAGAAAGCTGGGAGCATGAGAGGTGGTCTTCCCCAGGTAAGAGCTCACCAATTGGTTGCCCACTGCCAAATTCCTATCCCTGAAAACACACATACAAGTAACATTATTGGGACTGAATAGGTTATATTTAGGAATATATGTATATACGTATTAATATATAATAACAATTAGTGAAAAAAGAGATCATAAATTTTAAGAACAGGGAGGGGTATATGGAAGATTTTGGAGGGAGGAAAGAGAAGGGAGAAATGTTGTAATTAAATTATAATCTTAGGCAGTGGTGGTGCATGCCTTTAATCCCCAGCACTTGGGTGGCAGAGGCAGGCCAGTCTGGTCTACAGACTGAGTTCCAGGACAGTCATGGCTGTTACAAAGAGAATCTCTGTCTTGAAAAACCAAAAAGCAGAACAAAATAAACAATAAATTTAGTCTCAAAAATTTAAAAGACTTAAAATCAGATGCATTATATGTTTGAAGTGGTTGAAAAGAAAATGTCACATTCTAATTTATGTACTATACTGACAATTATGTAGAAGAATATGATGTCTTGAAAATAATGTTCTTAAGAAAATAATGGCTTATATTTTATAATGTGTATATATTTTGTATAAATTAGGATGGTATACCAATATCCGAGAGTCTTTACTTGGATAAACTTGAAGTTCATTTTTTTTTCGAGACAGGGTTTCTCTGTATAGCTTTGGAGCCTATCCTGGCACTCGCTCTGGAGACCAGGCTGGCCTCGAACTCACAGAGATCTGACTGCCTCTGCCTCCTGAGAAGTTAAGTCATCTCTCTAAAAAGGATTTCCTTCATACTGTATCTCAGGTACTCTGAAAAACTAGTACTGAGTAAAATGACTATTTATTTATTTTACATTTTTTACAGATGAAACTCTCCTAATTAATATGATCTGTGGGGTAGTGTCAGGAGTGATTTCATCTACTATAGCCAACCCCACTGATGTTCTAAAGGTAAGAGAGATGTCGGCCATGGGAGTTGAAAGACCACAGCTTTAACTTGGATTTGAGCTCAGATTCTTACACTGTCCATTGTTCTAAATTCCTGGGCAAATCTCTGAACTATGCAAGGTCGCATTCATTTTTGTTTTGAAATGAAGATAATGTGGTGCTTATAGCATAAAAATGTTAAGAATTAGAGATAATATATGTAAACTTGTATAGCATTATGCTTCATAGTAGATGTTCAAAAATAGTTTAATGTGATAGGTGTTAATCCATTGTTTTTCAGGCTGGGATTTGCAATCCCCTTTAGGTTATTTTCAAAGCTGTGGAGTTCTAGGGAATTGATTTCTAGATTCCTTACTGTTTGTATTCTCCAAGTGGTATGAGAATGAATATGTGTTTCTAATAGCCCCTTTTGCATTTTACAAAACCAAAACATATCCCCTATCTATTCCAAATCTTCAGATGGTGTGTTGACCTGTAGCATAAACTGGGACATCAAAAGGATAGATAGATTGAGGTAGAGGTTTTTGGAGAAGTTTCTTTTCATAACTGCTTTACCTTAAATTTATACTGTTTCTGGGCTGGAGAAATGGCTTAGTGGTTAAGAGCACTGACTGCTCTTCCCAGAGTACCCCAGGTTCAATTCCTAGCACCCACATGGCAGCTCCCAAGTGTCTGTAACTCCAGTTCCAATGGACTGGACACCCATGGCAAAACACCAATGTAAATAAAATAAAAATCAATAGATTAAAAAACAAAAAAGTTTGTTAAAAAATTTATACTGTTTCTGTCTTTCCTTATCTTGTCCACATTTTTGTTAAGGATGAGCTTTGGCTTTCAGTGTGATATATCTTGGCTTGTGCTGATTGATAAGAATGTGATTGGACTGCTTTAATGTTTTATCAATCACAAAATGAAACACTTATGTTACTGCCAGCCTTCAGCTTTATCTGACAAATGGTAAAAATTTCCTTCTTAATTACTAAATCTCTAAATGTATGATTAAACTATTCGAGGGAACCACAATTAGGATTTTTGTTTGTTTTTTCTGAGACAGAATCTCATCTAGCCCATTGTAGCTTTGAACTCAATAAGTAGCAATGGATGTCCTTGAATTCCTGGTCCTCCTGCCTTACTGGGAATACAGGTATTTACAACCATGAATTTAAAAGTTTAAAACATAAAAAAAACATAGTACATTATGTGTGTGGGTGTTTTGCCTGCACATATGTCTGTGTACCACCTGCACGAAGTATTCTTACATCTGCGTCCTGGAACTAGAGTTATAGTCAGTTGTGAGCTACCATGTGGGTGCTGGAATTGGACCTAGGTCCTCTAGAAGAGCAGCAAGCACTCTTAATTGCCAAGCCATTTCTCCAGGCCTGAGTCACGAGAATAAATTCAAGTTCGTTGCTTATAATAAGAGAAAGTACAAGTCAGGATCCAGCATAATGCAAACCAAGTGGTGGGAGATTCACCTTACAGCAATTATAGCAGAGTTTATGATACATAAGAGAATACTCAGCCCAATCTATAAGGGTTTCTTCCAGGACTTTGCCCTAGTTAATAACAAAATCTTTGCATGCTCAAGTCCCTTACATAGAATGAAACAGTATTTCTGCATAACCTTTGTGTGTTCCCTTAGATATTTTAAATCCACTTTACATTAGTTTTGATTTTTACTATAATATAAACATAAATAAATATGCTTATTTTATTATTATTCCACAAATAATGACAAGGAAAATTCTACATATGTTCAGTACAAATGCAGTTTTTTCCAAGTATTTTTCAATTGAGATTGGTTGAATCCACAAATATAAAAGTGCAGATTATTTTGATCATTAGTTGTCTGATATAAATGATCATTCTTTTTAAAAATGAAATTGCCCAGATGGTGTTTGCACATACGGTAATCCCAGTACTCAGGAAGCAGAGGCAGGTGGATCTCCTAGTTAAAGGCTAGCCTGGTCTACAGAATGAGTTCAGGACAGCCCTGGTTACACAGAGAAACCCTGTTTCAAAAAAAAAAAGAAGAAGAAGAAGAAGAAGAAAGAAAAAAAAAGAAAGAAAATTAAAATAAAAATATTTATTTTTTGTGTATGTGTGCTTTGCCTGATTGTATGCACATGTGCCACATGTGCCTAGTGCCCATAGAACCTGAAGAGGGTTGGATCCCCTGACGTGTAGTTAAGAAGAGTTGTGAACTGCCATGTTGGTGTTGAGAACCAAACCCATGTCCTCTGGAATAACAGCCAGTGCTCTGAATCACTGAGTTGTCTCTTTAGCCCCCAAATTAAATTTATCACCATCATTACTCTTTTGTATGGGGGGCACATGTATGTACATGTGGAGGTAAGAGCAAACCTTTTGGAATCAGCTCTCTTTTGATCATGAGTTCTAGGAATTGGACTCAAAAGAGAACAATGCTAATTTATAGGCTCCACGTTCATAGGTAAACCTCTGCTAATATTTGCATATGCATGCAACTCTAGATTTCATACTGTGCTTATAGTTTTTTTAAACTTTTCATGTTTTTGGTAAGAATTGTATATATTGCTTTGCAGCACATTTTTAATACTTTCTGAAGTCTACAAATACTTTAGGGGAAAATGTTAGGGCTCTGCTGTATTCTGTTAAATGGATGCATCATCATTTTTGTAACCAATAGGTTGTCAATGTTGGCTTTTGGCATTTGAGTAGTCCCTAATTTCTTACTAAACTAATTACATGTTTTTTTTTTTTTTTAAACAGGGTCTTACTGTGTAGCCATGACTGTCCTGGAACTCACTGTGTAGTCTTGGCGGGCCTTGAACTCAAAGAGATCCACCTGTCTCTGCCTCCTGAGTGCTAGGATTAAAATCCTGTGCCACCACTCCTGGTTCAAACTACTTACATTTTATTGAATACTTGTTATTGTCCAACTCCAGAAAAGAGATCTACTATGGGAAATGTGAGGCCTAATGAAAACCTTTATAGAATATACTTTGGCCCAAATTATATTTTCCTGTACAATTTAATTCATTAATTTCATCATAATAGCAGAGTTTTAAAAATAATTCATTACTTTTTAAAGGAGTGAACTGTTTCATTTTGGTTTTCTCTGTCAAAATTAAATGTTCACTTTTTTTTTTTAGATTCGAATGCAGGCTCAAGGAAGTTTGTTCCAAGGGAGCATGATTGGCAGCTTCATTGATATATACCAGCAAGAAGGTACCAGGGGTCTGTGGAGAGTGAGTATTCTTTTTTTTGTTTTTTTGAGACAGGGTTTCTTTGTGTAGCTTTGGAGCCTATCCTGGTACTCGCTCTGGAGACCAGGCTGGCCTCGAACTCACAGAGCTCCCCCTGCCTCTGCCTCCTGAGTGCTAGGATTAAAGACGTGCACCACCACACTAGGCTGTTGAATAACTTTTTTATTTTGTTGTGATCACTGAATTATTCTAAGCAAATAAGACTATTATTAGAATATGCAAATCGAGTGGAATGGGATGGCAAGTCCATTAATAGCCTTTAAATAAAAATGAGAGCTTTGTTATTTTCTTTCCTTTATAACTTTCTACAGCTAATTCTTTAAAAATTCAAACAAAATAGAGCTGAAAGTATTGACCTGTGAATACCCATGATCTGGCTTAGACAACTGATAAAGTTCTGGCATAATTACTTGATCTGTCTCTGAGTATGTAAACACACACATTATTTTGCTAAAGAATATAGTAGTATGTTATAGACATTATGAAAATCCTCTATACACTTAATGAGGTGTCTCATAAGAAGGTAGAGATGACTCATCAGTTAAGTGCACAGACTGCTTTTTCAGAGACCCGAGTGTGGGCTTCATGTAATGAAGTTATCTGCACTCATGTGCACGTACCCTCTCATAGACATACACATAATTTTAAAAAGTAAAGTATAATTTAGAAAAGAACAAGAACATTCTCTGTGCTAACAATACTAATGTCAATTGTAAGAAACTTAACAATACTTAACGGGGCTGAAGAGATGGATCCGGGGTTAAGAACACTTGCTGTTCTTGCAGAGGACACAGTTGGGTTGCCAGCTCCTACATGGCAACCTGAAACCATCAATGACTCTTGTTCCAGGGGAATCAAAGCCCTCCTCTGAATTTTGCAGGAACTCAGGCACACATGATGCTTAGATATATATGTAGGCAAAATGTGCATATACATAAAATAAGTAAAAAGAACCTAATACTTAAAACCTAGATCATATTAAAAACTAGCCTATTTAGCCGGGCGTTGGTGGCGCACGCCTTTAATCCCAGCACTCAGGAAACAGAGGCAGGCGGATCACTGTGAGTTCGAGGCCAGCCTGATCTCCAGAGCGAGTTCCATGATAGGCTCCGAAGCTATACAGAGAAGCCCAGTCTTGAAAAACCAAAAAAAATATTAGCTTATTTATGAGACCAGGATAAGTTTTCATATAGTGTATTTCCATGTAGTCTTTGGCTTGTTCCTCTATTACCTGAAACTTGAGACTACTGGCTTTATTACATCCATTCTAACCCTTTGGCACTAAGGCAAAAGGTCGTGTTTTGTTATGCCACATTAAGCAGTGCAGAGATTACCTACTTAGTCATATGATGTCAAGCAGGTCTCGCTGCTGTAAAAGGTAAACTTTTCTTCCTTTTGCAATTAGCAGGTAGTTTATGAGGTGAAATTCTGACAACATGCGTATATCCCAATGCCTAATAATTGAATTTAACTACTTTTATGGCCACATTACTTGTATGATCCTAGCACATGATGTACAGAAGCAAAGTACATGGTGTTATGTATTCGTTTGATATAGACATAACTTTTTACTTAATGATCATAGCACCATTAATGATCCTTGAGGTTTGTTTTTTTGATTACAGTAGGGTGTACTTTCTTGGTTAGTCCAATTTCAAACAAGAATAGAACTAACTAGAACATTTTCATGAATTGATGCCAAGAGACAAAGACCAAACAATGAGATTATAAGTTAGGTTAGGGGAACCCAGACATTTTATTTTTAATTTTATTTGAGGTAATTATTACACAGTATACATAGAATTTCAATAGTATTGAATCTATTCGCATTGTTTACAATCAATATCCAGAACTTTAAAAATTATTATTATTTTTATTAACATATATTACATTTCAATACACCTATCAGATGTATTTTATCGTAGTCACCCCTTATTACCCTCTCCTGTTCCTCTCCTACCCCTACTGAACCCTTCCTTCTTTCCAGTTTATCTCTACTTCCATGTTTTTGTTTTTATTTGTGAACCAATGTGTTTAGTTTTACTCAAGAACACGGATACCTTACCAATGTCCACATCACTGAAACAAAATGTCCTTTCCTCCCCCAGCAACCAGTAACTGTCTATAAATCCTCAGGCAGGGGGTCAACTGCTTTTACATCCTCAATGAGGAAGGTGGCCTCATGAGCCTCTCTGTACTCCATGATGAATCCAGAATTCGTTTCGTCATGCAAAGGTGGAACTATAACCACTAAACAACCATTCTTACTTTCTCCTAGCCCCTGGCAACCCCCATACTACCTCAGTCTCTGTGAATTTGTCAAGTTTCTCAAATACATGTACTCATATAAGTTTGCCTTTTATGAGATTTCATTTAGCACAGTGTCCCTGAGATTTATATATGCAATGTAATGTTTTTGAGTTTCCTTTTTGTTAAAGACTGGATAATATATATGTGGGTACATTACTTAAACACTTCATGGACACACTGTATATATGGGTGTAGACACACACACACACACACACACACACACACACACACACACACACACACACACACACACTTTATCTATTCAACCACTGATGGATATTTGGGTGTCTTTCATTTTTTTGGCTATTGTAAATGATGTTGCAGTGAACCTGGGTATGCAAATATACTTTTGGGGACACTTTAATATTTTGGGGTACATATGTAGAAGTGGAATTTCTGGATTATCTGGTAATTCTGTTTAATTTCTTTTTTTGACTTTATTTGAATTACAAACAAGATTGAATTCTGTTCAATTTCTTGAGGAACTGGACATAGCTAACTTTATTTTCCAGACTACTTAATATTATTAAGGCACATCATGAAAAGAAGTAAAAGTAGATTTTGCTATGTGTCTTCTTGAGATAGGCTTGAGGTAGATTTTTCTGTCCCACCTGCCAGCTCCCAAATAAATAACCACACAAAGACTTATTAGTTATGAAAGCTTTCCTGACAGCTTAAGCTTATTTCCAACTTGCTCTTATAAGTTAAAACAACTGAAATCTGAGGGAAATTCAACAGCAACACGCTTGAGAGGCTGGATCATCTGGGCCACCCATTTTAATTGGTTTTTGGTTCCCTTGGTCTGAAAACACATAAACTTCCAAAGTTAAGATGCATATCTGCATTAACACAAATATGGACTGTGCATTGTACACAAGCCAGGCAAAGATGACTTTTTGTTTTATGTCTGAGCAGGTGAAATATATGTCACTTGTCTTGTAGTTATTTTAAATTTGTTTCTTTATGTCTGTAACCAGGATTTTCAGGGGGTCTTCCCCTATCAAATCTGATCTCTAGTAACCTTGAACAAATCCACAGCCTTTGTGGAAACAAAAGCAAAATATTAATTTTGAGTTTCATTTTAAAGTTAAGGTATTCTTAAGTTTCTAGGTGGGTTTATTTCCACAGTCCCTTTCACAATGCTATGTCATCTAGCAGTTGTCATTTGCTTATCAGCAATCAGAAAATTCAAAGACAGCACAATAATATACAGGATCCAGACTCCCTGTGTATTGCTCATCTCTACATGGCTTATTCTTTCTTTTATTTCTTTACATTTTCTTTAAAGCACTTATTCTAATATTTTTAAACTATTTATTTATTTTTATGACTGTTCTATACCCTTTTTCCTTTTTTGTAAGCTTACATACATTGTTAAACACACTGTAACCTGTTTAAAGTTTTTTCCCCATATGAACCTGCTTTACTGTATATCTGTAACCTTTTTGTGTTTGCATGAGCACAATCTTTTTAAAATTTATTTATTTAATTTTATTATTTTTTAATTTATTTTACATACCAACCACAGTTCCCTTTCCCTCTCCCCCCACTTCCCCCAACCCACTCCTCATCCATTCCTTAGTAAGGATAAGACCTCCCATGGGGAGTCAACAAAATCTGCCATGTTCAGTTGAGGCAGGACCCAGATCATTCTCCCTGCATCAAGGCTGAGCAAGGTAACCCACCATATGGAATGAGCTCCAACAAGCCAGTTCATGCACTTGGTCCTGATCCTGGTCCCACTGCCAGGGGTCCCACAAACAGACCAGGCTAACCAACTGTCATCCACATGCAGAGGGCATAGGTTGGTCCCCTACAGGCTCCCCAGCTGATGGCCTAGGGATAGTGAGCTCCCACAAGTTCAGGTCAGCTGTCTCTGAGGGTTTTCCTGTCATGTTCTTGACCCCTCCTTGAAGAGCAAAATCTTAAGCCAACACACAATTTATGGCTCAAGCCCTCAGGCAGTGGCTGGGAGACATATCTCTGTACCTTAGCCTGCACAGGAGACTGTAGGACTAGGAAGCTCATTTGGTTCCATTGTTGTGTGTTTGGAACCTTTTAAAAGTTTTTTCACATTGTATATGGAAACACATGGCTGGATGTTGGACACCATATGTAGTGAGTCTGTCCTGCCAGCCTGTTCCCAAATAACAACACAGAGATTTAGTAATTTCGAAAGCTCAGCCAATAGCTTAGGCTTGTTTCTAACTTGTTCTTATAAATTAAATTGATGCATTTCTATTAATTTACTTTGTGCCCCATGGCTTTATTACCTCATCACTGTATTGCCCATTCTGCTGGCTCTTCATCTCATGGTGTCTCTTCCTTTTTCTTCCCAGCATCCTCTCTACTCCGAAAATCTTGCCTAGCTATTGGCTGCTCAGCTTTTTATTAAATCAATCCAAGTGACACATATTCACAGTGTACAAAAAGATTATTCCGCAACAATAGACATATTTTATTTACATGTAAAATTCCAGTTCTGGGATACCTGTAAAAATATAGTTCTGGGAAAAGTATAACCCCATGGTGGATACTTTGCCTAGCATGCATGAATCTGTATGCCTGTACACAAATCTATATAGAAATCTTTTCTTAATAAACTCTGATTTTGTTTCAAAAATTTTTAAAAATTTCACCAAAGAAATACATTTACTCCCCACCACCTGCAAATATGTGATCCTTTTAGTCTGTTTAATATTCCTGCCTTGGTTGTAACATTTGGTCCTGAAGAATTTCATGGTGTTCCTAATTCCTCCGTACAGAGGAGTGGCAACGAAATGAAACTTATATAAGAGTTGGAGAGACAGTTGTGTGGTAAGGCTTATCTGGTGAGCTGGAGTGCACCTTACCTGTTCAAAGAGGATAGCCATTCTTTAGCTGTGGTCTGTTACTGTCATACATTAGTGGGAAGCTGCATGTGGCTAAATTTTGACTTCTTTTTTTTGTTCAGATGTCTTTATTTTTATTTTATGTGCATGAGTCTTTTGCCAGAATGTTATGTAAGTACACCACATGCATCTAGTGCCAGCAGAGGCCAGAAGAGGGCATTGAATATCTTGGAACTGGAGTTAGAGAAAGTTGTGAGCTGTTATGTGGGTGCTAGAAAGTGAATTTGGATCCTCTGCAAAAGCAATGAGGGCTCTTAACCTCTGAGCCATCACTCTAGCCCCTAAAATTTGACTTTTCAAAAGAAGCTAGAAACTTGCATTTCTATGTGAAACCCCTTAATTGACAACTAACTGAATCTTTTAGAAATGTTGTATAGGCCACATACATAAAATCTGTGGACTGAAATTAGCCAATAATCCCTAAGTGAGGACCTTGTTGGTCATCAATGTGGTCTTACAGGAATGATCACTCTGTTTAGCAGAGTGAAGCAGGTGGGAAGTTATAGAGCATGCTACTGTTAGGCTAGGATAGCAAGATCAACGTTGGCACAGCCACATCAACTGTAAATAGGGTTTGGGGAATCAGAGATAATGAAATACTTTATTATAGAAGTTGCCTCAGAAAGCAATTATCTACACAATATGTTGTTTTCAGTTCTTAAAGTTGATTTATTATCATTGATTCTCTATTTTTGTTCAAGTGTACTTGGCAAATCCCTTATACATAAGTAAGGAGAAATGTGGATTGTGGGGATATTTCTGTTGGTAAAATGTTTGATGTACAAACATGAGGACCTGAGTTGGATTACCATAACCCCCATGAAAATATCAAAAGCCAGGCCCATGGTGTGTGCTTCAATCCCAGTATTGGAGAGGCAGAGATGGGTGAATCCCTAAGGCTTGCTGGCCGGCCAGCCAGCATAGCCTAATATGTGAGGCCCAGTGCTCAGTGAAAGGCCCAGTCTCAAAGATCAAGGTGGGTAGCTGCAGAGGATCGTTCACATGCACCTGCCCCCACACAAAAGGAACAATGTTTAATTAACTTGTAAAGACCAAACATTCATTGTAAAAATTTTAAAAAATGATAGGCATACAAACGAGGGACAGGGGTAAGGTGGTCCATGGGGTAATGACACTCCTCTCCAGGCATGACAACCTAAGTTTACTCCTCATGGTGGAAGGAGAGAACTGACTCCTGCAAGTTCCCCTCTGACATGCATCCACATGAGTAGCATGCATGTGTGTACTTAGACACACAGCGCAAACACACACACATGCACACACAAAATTGAAATATAATTAAAATGGAAAAAGGAAAGCATAAAACGAAATAACCTTATTTCTTTTTTTGATGCAACCAGCACGAGGCTTTATTGTAGTTGTTTATTCTACAAACAGATAAAATATTTTTACACATTTCCTTCTAATCTTTTCTGAAGAATGAATATATATATATACATATATACATATATACATATATACACATATACACATATACACATACACACACACACACACACAC